>NC_071112.1:1100000-1400000 GCF_024256425.1 Clarias gariepinus | reverse complement strand
AGTGATCAGGATCACACGTTACTCAACCTATATTTCCGTAAGACCGAACACTCAAGTGTTTCGCCGTTACTCAGAGACACCATAATCCAAACAAACAGAGTTTACACACTCGAGTGGTTCTGACCCTTGGCAGCTGCAACCCCGTTTTTTTTCCTCGACTGTGTGGTTTTGGTTGTTTTACAAATTGTTGCCGTTCAGAAACTCGTCTTCCTGCCGCAGCGCAATTAGTCTCCATTTATAGCGTGAGCTTTTTCTACCGTCTCAGCTGTCGCACAAACACCCACAGACACGTCCTGGACAAAGAGGTTGAACACACTAATATTTTCATTCCAACACATTTTGCTTTGAATACACACAATGTGGTGTGGAAATGATTCCTCATGCTCCCAGGGTCACACCCACACACTCTTGAGTCCTGGAGTACGCTCAGTGCCAACAGGAAGGAAGTATCACAACTCCATAGATGTGATGACCTGGTGGTTCAGTACATTCAGGTGGTCAGCTGACTTCATTTTATTGCCCCATAACGTTACTGAGTCCAGAGGCTTGTACAGTGGACACTATGCATGATGGGAGCATCGCTTCATGTCCTTCCCTTCTCACCCTGACACGCCCATCACTCTGGGACAGGGACCCAATCAGGACTCATCAGATATTTTTACAACGCGACTTCGCCAAGCATTTAAGCGATCTCTGACCACGCACACTCATTATGTTTTTTTTTTTCCCCAATATTGTACTTTCAGAAATCTCCTTAGTTGTCGTCTTTGCTCGATGCAAGACCTTCTGAAACTATAATGTTTACTTTGACAAGGCAGTGTACACTTGCTACACAAAAAAAAAAAAAAAAAAAATCTTCAACCTCCACCTGCACAGCCACACGGCTATAACTGGGGTAAAATTCGCAGGTTGTACCGTTGTCTTAATAAATTTAACTGACAGTAAAACGCTGTTGCGCTTCTACACGTTCCATTTGGGCGGTATGGCGTGAGTAGACCAGAAACAGAGATGAGAAGTTCTCTCCGTGGTGGAGTTCTTCCCAAACCACCGAATCCAGATGCACAGAACGAACCGTATAAAACTTGTACCTCTGGTCTATGGATCTTTAACAAACCCCATGACTGTGCACTTCACCGAAGGTGCCTTTATAAGCAGAGTAAGGACACACACGGTCTAAACTGTTCCATGTGTAGAATCATCAAAGGCTATAAATCAGCACCCACATGTTCATAAAGTGCTGCAGTTACAAGACAATTAGAAACCTGAGCCTGGTTCGTTGCTGGATTCCCTCACACACACACACACACACACCTGTGTAAAACATCTCATCCGATGCCACATCTGCAAATGATCTTCTATAGAACAAGGAGTCCCGAGAAACAGGTGCACGTCTCAAATCGTGACCTCGGGATGATTTTGGGGTCGCGTCCGTGCGAGAGCAGAGAAGACGTTGGCGATTTAAAGAGTCTGCTGCGTGCGTATCCACTCGATTAAATCACATGGTTGGAGACAAATAGGAAGTGTTTACATGAAGCGTCTCTTCATCTGTAAACAGCTGTCAGCGGGAAAAATATCAGCAACGTGTTTACAAGAAGCAGAAAAACTGTTTCCTGTCGTCATGTCCATCGGAAAGTAGCAAATCACCAAAAAAAGGAAGCTAACAACGTGTACCGCAGTTCATCATCACGAAATCTAAGACCGACATCCTTCTAAATGACGTTCTTGCAGACAGGATCGGTCCATTTGGGCCCCAGTCCAGATTCCGTCCCTAAATTAGGCTGCATCATGTGGAATGTGAAAGATTACGTCTTTTAAAAGACAGAACTGTAACTTCATCTGATTTAACCCTACGCCTCTAAACTAAAACAAACCCTTCCTGTTTATTTCTGAAGATGCCAAGAACAATCTGTTCTGATTCAGGCTAAAGTTACGAAGTCGTCTTACCCCTAAAGAATCAGCAGTACACTCGCATACATCACTTAATATGAGGAGTTTTTGGCAAATGTTTTTGGTTCCTGATCCAACCGGAAGATGGGTCACTTTCAACATAGTTTGCAAGAAAACGTCAGGAATGTACTGTATGGATTTCAGAGAGTTTCAAATGTAGTTCCTGGCTGAGAACATGAGAAAATGATCAGTAACTGCAGTTGGATGAATAAGAGTTCAATAACACCTCCAGTGTTTCCTCCTGAACAGCAGGACTGCAGAGTAAACAGACACACCTCGTCCTTGTTGATTGTACGCGTTTTCTCTTTTCCTTTTTATTTATCCTGCCGATAGGACCTCGGGTGATTAGAGACCGGAGTTCTTTAAATAAAAAAACAGCGAGTGAAGAACAACAAAAAAAAGACATACAGGACAAACCAAACTCACTCATCCGTAACCTCCAGACACTAGAACATGAAATGTACTGTTTTTTTTTGTTATTTCAAATCTAGCACTTCTAATGAAACAGACGAAGCCCTCTGACCCTCGGACGCACGCGTCTCCGGCTAATCCCGGGCAACAGCCCCCTCGCTTGTCGAGCACTCCATCAGATTTACTACGGCTCTCGATGCGGGACGGCATGTTCCCCACACTTTTTTAGGTTCAAGTTGTGCAATGCTCGCATTCCTCATGACCAAAGCAAGCACTGACCTTCGACCTTGGCTTTGTCAACTTCACATGGACATCCGAGTGCTGCTCTGATGTGGACCAGAAGGTGTTCATGTCATAATAGTGTTGAGTTCATGTGTGAAACCGATTCCTCATGGATCCAGAGCCACTCTTTCACGCTCGGAGTCCTGGATACAATACGTCAGATCATAACACTGTCTCCAGAGGCTTGTACAGTGGACACTATGCATGATGGGAGCATCGCTTCATGTCCTTCCCTTCTCACCCTGACACGCCCATCACTCTGGAATAGGCTCAGTCTGGACTCATCAGGTCAGGTTTATTCGTTAAAAAACTCAGTTGCGTACTTTGCTTGATGCAGGCCAATAAGTTGACTCTTCTGAGATGGTGCCTGGTTTTGGCCCTGCCGGTTTAACCTCCTGGGTCTCTGTGTCCTTTATATGGAGACATCACTTCATGGGTTCGCTGCACCTAATACTTCATTCTGTCGAACTCAGACACCTGTTGTCCTCATTAGGAGACACTTTGCAGCATCATTTAATGGTAACAATTTGTATGTTTTATGTTTGAAGACAATGCTTAGATTTTATACCAACGAGGTCCTAATAATCCCAAATATATGGGGAAAAATAAATGCTGGCAAAATTAAAGCTCCGGTCCTACGAACCTGGTAATATGGAACCTGGCAATAAATAGTGCTATGAAATAAAAGATGGTCCTATCAAGGGTACATCAAGAAACAGCATTCAAACCGGTGGTTTTTCCAATCCTAGGTTTAGATAATGACGTATTTCTGTCTGACGTCCAGTCTTAACAAGGAAGCCTTTTTCAAACCTAAAAAAAAAAATTTCTGAACTGATTTAAATTGCACTGAAATGAGGAAACGAGCAATCCAGACAGAGGAGGAGCGTTCACTCCACCCTTCACCAAAAGCAGCACAAGAGTGAGGGAGTAAACGATGCAATGATGGAAGAGGGGGAGAAAAGAGTCTGCACTCCTGAGGATGAGGGAGCTCTTTGTGCTTATTTCTGGGGAGTGTTGATTTGAAGCAGCTGTGGCTGCCAGACTCATCGAGCGCAGCCACGCGACACTTCAGGAAAGCCTCGCTCCACCTCCTCCGACTCCACGAACACGGCTCCCTCTCCGAACATTCATTCAGCATTTATAACCTTCACAGCGAACACTGGGCACGTCTCTCCGCTTCGAGCGTCCGCGCCACCAAAAACAGTGAGGAGTGAATAATTTATATTTAAACTCTTCAACTTCAATCCCTAAAACAGCATGCATTAATAGAAGCTTTCAACATTTTTTCTTTTTTCTTTTTTTTTCCCCTGCAAAGCTCACAAGAACGGAGCGAAACTGCTGAAATGCCAGGATTGCATTTTAATGCAACAGTAAATCCAACTGCAAAAAAAAAACAGGGCCAGCAAGAAATTTATGGAGATCATTTTTTACTGTGCAGTCGAGAGACACAGGGTGGATTTTGCTCTGTAGCTCTAACTGATGATGTTAATAACGATTTAACTCACTTTTGTGAGACGCAAAACAATACTGTAAAACACGCCTGGAGCGAAGGCACTGAGACAGAGGAGCAGAATCTCTCCCTAGACACCTGTAATTGCAGGCAATATCAACAGAGTAAAAAAAAAAAAAAAAAAAGGAAAAAAAGAATAATAAAAAAAAAAAAAACATACATGCACACACACAATTAAGTTTGGAATAAAAGTGAGGATATTCGTGCACCTCTGACGGCACTAATCCAAATCAGGGCGGGGTTCAGTGTAAGCGGCAAGAACAAGCAGCTCCCGTCAAAAAAGGGCAAGACCAGACAATCCCGTCGTTAAAATACACTCATATATACACTCGGGTCTTTCCTTCAGCTATCTTGCTTACGAGACGTTTTATTCCGTCTCTGCATGTCTATTGATGCTAGGCAACACTCCGTGCCCCGACTGAAACAGCAACAAGAAACGCCCGGCTATTTGCACCAATAAAATGTACCAGAGCCTCAACTGGCTTGTGCTGGTTTTAAACACAACAAGAAAAGAAGCAGAAGTTGTTCAATATCAGAATAAAAAAATATATATATATATAAATAATTGCATGACGAACCGGTTAGAGGAAACAGATTATGCAGTTTTAAAATAATATCTCAAACAAATATTAAATTCAAATCTCTCGAATTGGACCCGCGCTGGTATGGGGGCGTGGTGGTGACCCACCATTAGCGGGGCTTGAACCTGGAACCCCAGATCCGAAAAATCAACAGTCTAGAGCCTATCTAGACCTACATGCACACAATGTGGCTTTTAATCCTCCATCTAGGAGCTTTTTATAATGAAACTTATAGTCAATAGGGTCAAACTTGGTCATGTGATTAATTTGTTTTTAAAATAAATAAATAAATAAATAAATAAATAAATGGAGTACGTTAAAATTTCTAAACTAACCACATGCGCCAGCGTGTATATAGACACAAGATGTGCCCGCGGCTTCGTCTTCGTTCGCATGGAATTTAACTTTAATTTTTAAAAATGTACAGCATTAATTAAATTTTTTTGTGTTACCGTGAACTGCACGGAATAAATGTGATATCGCGTCTATTAAGCAGATTTCAATTACACACTCGTGAATGCATATAAATTTTTTAAAAAAATTAAAAATCAAACGGCGCCATCTGTGGAATTTAAGAATAATTTTTTTTAAGATAGATTTTTTTTTACTTTATACACTATACACACACACAACTTTACACATTGTACACACACACGATAGTTTAAACAATTACATTAATAAAAATAATAATTAAGATGCTGACCCCCTCTAAAGGTGAATATTATAATAAAATGATGTGTGATTACATCATCAGTTGTTTGTACATTAACTCTCTCCTGGAAACCAACAGACATACAAGTAAAAAGCAGCCGTGCTCAGGTGCCACCATTAACACCACGCCCCTTTGGAGCTGTCCTTTATTATAATGGAATATTTATAATTTTTAAGTACTTATTTTTTATACTAAATAAATAAATGTATAATAATAATAATAATAATAATAATAATAATAATAATTCAGACCATGTTTACGAAAAACACCCAACATATAGCGAGTACTTCTGACGATAAGAAAATCACAAATAATATATATATATTTTTTTTAAAAGCTCAAATAACACACCTGGTTTAGATCCGTCACAACCAAAGATAACCGATAAAGATCCTATAGAATAAAATCTAAAAGCAAAGGCACTACCTAATGTCTCATCACAGTTTTATTACAACAGCACAAAGAGGGACGTCTGATTAATAATAATAATAATAACAATAATAATAATAATAATTATAATAATAATAAAGACTGAAATGAGTATTCTGGTATGTACAGTACTGTAGCTCAGTATTTATTAGGCAAACGCTCCGGTCAAGCTTTTTCTCCAGACATAACATTGCCCTTATTTCACTAAGAGCTGAACACGCCAAGAATCACGATGATTGATGATGTAAGCATGATTAAGATGCACTCACTTTCTTTAATTACTGTATTAAATTACAGTACCTGACATGGAGAACACGTAATCAAAAACTTACTTTAATAATAATAATAATAATAATAATCTATTCACCTTCAGCTTCAATGTAGCTGCTAGGGTCGCGTGCAATTTTGTACTAGACAATTAATCACATAAAAAATGTAATACAAACTTGTGCCATTATCTCATTGCAAAAAAAATGTATCACACAGCCAGTAATTTTTTGCCTAATTTTATAACTGAACATGATCTATGGACTCGCGCTTAAACTGTCCAATCAAAAAACTTACCCTTAGTAGTGCATGTAAGAGACATTAAAGATACTTTATAAGCCCTTCATGCAAGTACTAGTATCTTTATTGCCTTTTAGTTTCAGTTTAACGCTCGGTTTACCCAAAGCAATGGGTTTTATTATAGACGTCCCAATGAAAATAAAGTTGGAGGAAGCGGAAGACGATCATCAGCAGGCGAACTCAATCCGGTGTCACAAAGAAATCACCAAGACCCAACTCTTCAAACAAAAAATGTATTAGCACGCATGTAAAGAGCTCGGGCTAGAGCCGGGCTACGGATCGCTAACTAATGTTGGACTCCAGCTGGGTTATCAGGGTTGCCACTACACGCAAAACAAACCTTTTTAAAATACATTTGTAATCAGTGACTAATCGATTAATCATTAACACATCCATCAGCTGATATAAAAAAAGTCTATTCAGGAATAAATATAATAGAATATTTAGCATCCTCTAAGCCAGCAGATAGCATTCAGGTTTCGTTTTTCTTTCCAAGGTTTAACATTTTGAGGTTTGTACCCTCTACCATCACCACCTCTGCCATCAGGCACAAACAAGTCAAAAGTTAATCACTTCCACCATATAATTTAACTAAATTAAATCCCAAATCAACACACACACACCGTTTCCACTGTTGGGATTACGTGCAAGAACCCAGGCTTGAATGGACTGAACAAAGTTCCTCTGCAGTTCCTCTCTGACACAAAGGCACCACCCTGATACATCTATCGCTCTGGTGCTACAAATTGCCTGGTAATATTTGTACAAAGCGTGACTGTTGTTGAGTGATGTACATAAAGCGACAATTCTATGGTAAATTAAGGCGTGGTTAATAAAAGAAGCAGTGACTCAATGAGTAAGAAAACAACAAGTGCAAGACGCCAACAGCACAAAGCGGCTACAACAGCTACAGATGCGGATCAGTGATGATGACCTGGGATTGTTTCCTTACAAACAGATTTAGTGAAAAGAGAACAGGATTAAAGTGTGTTTATATATATATCCAGTATCTCAAAATATTAGAATATTTCATTTCAAGTTCAAGTCGATTACTATTCATACACTATAAACACTCTCAGTCTAGTTCAGTGCATGCATGATGATGACTTCAAAGGAGGAAAAGCCACAAAAGTCATCACTGGATTGAAGGTGTACTTTACATCCTACTGTGATGAGCACAACCTGCCAGTCTCGGTGTGTACGCACTCGGGCAACTACAAGAGAATGCTCTATAATCTGAATATAATCTGAATATAAAATGAATTCTGATGATCATATGGGGTGGAGAGGGGGGGGGGGGGGAGTTTTTGAGTTTTTGCAATGCAGAATGAAGTGCATGTTTAAAGCTATCACTTAAAAGTAATACACAAAGTACATAAAATATAACCATACAGAATGATGTGTTTGAATGATTTTAGGAAATAATAGGATTCGGTTTTTCAGCCGTCATCAGTAGCACAATCAGAGGTTTTTCCGGTGAAAACCATGTAACAGTAATAAAGGCTGGAGTTCCAATACTTCTGTTCATCCATAGTTTTCTTCTTATGTACCCCCGAGTCAATCAGCAAAGGTGCTGGAAGATGGAGAGTGAGATAATGTAAATATGTTTATAATAAAAGTGAATGTTTAAAATTTACACATATGACCAAATATGTAGATAAGTGTTTCCACCCCTCAAAGGCAAGATAAAGCCCCGGTGAATACACAAATAAAAATACAAACAAAAATAGTTTAGAAAAAAACAGAAAATATTTCATGCCTTTTTCTTTTTCATTTTATTTTATACTCTGGTAATCTATCCATGTCAAATATTTGGTGATTAACAGCAGCTCGCGGTCTCTATCCTCCACATAACGCAAACCTGAGACTTAATATTTCTTGGCGCATTGGGGAAACACTCAATCATAGCAGCACACTCAGAATCAAGATAAGGCAAGGCTAGAAGTCTGGATTACGGCGATACCGGCGGCGCGCTGTTGCACGATCCAGGTCCGACTTGGCTTTAAGCCCGGACCGAGTGAGCTCGGCCCCGTTGTTTGGACTGGCCCCCGCTCCCACCACATCTAGGAGAAAAATCAGTGGCATTAACGGCTCTTATCCATCAGTGTGACTTGCTGTGTAGCTCGTTTAAACCGCGCAGGATTTACCTTTTCATTTTCCTTAGCTCACTTCACACTTGCTCACTTTATCCTTCTTTACGCGGCGAGTAAAAGCCGCCTTGATCATCATTTCTCGACCCAAATCTCCCCCTCTAAAGCCGACCTGCTATGAAAAGGTTCATTTAAAAAGAAAGGCTGAAGGGGTCCAAAGAAGAAAAAATAAATAAATAAATAAATAAATAAATAAAAAAGGAGAGGAAACGCAAAGCTTGATTTGTTCCGTGTGATTTGTTACATCCAGCAGCTCAGAGATAAAGAATGCATAAGGTTTTCTGCTCCTAAAGCCCAGCGCTCCGTGAAACATCTCACCGTTTATGTTGCGCAGCCTGTTGCCCGGGCAACCTGGCGGCGGATCATCAGAACGTGTGTGTGTTCCAGCGGCGAAAAGCTGCGCGATGGGTTTTTAAAGAGACACCACATTATTATCAGTGAAAGAATTCCTCTGTGTTCCAGCGTCATTATTTGAGGCGAGTCATTATCGAATTATAATACTGCGGGCTGAGGCGAGATGCTCCCGATTCCTCAAGCGTTACATCACTGGATTCACTTTTTGGAAGGAACGCGTGGACGTCTTTTCGATATCAAGAACCGAAGCAAAAGGTCTAGCACCAAACCCTTAAACATATTTCTAACCCGTTTAATGCTACGTCCAGAGGGAGCACGCGACTTTTGTTGCTAATGCACACAAACACGCACACAGTAATACAGTGTGGGCTCATGTCGCTTGTTTATTAGCCGTCTTCCTGGATACAGAGAACAGACCAGTCAAGAAGCGTGCCGTGAGGTCCTAGACTCAAACTGGAGAGAAGATTTACAAACCATCGACCTTCCCGCTGCGACGCCCGTCCCGGGTCACACGCGCGAGTCGCTGAACACTTCCAATTTTTAATGCTAACAAATTACAAACAGCGACTATTCAAAGAAAATTTGCAAACTATCGCCTTAAAGGATTTGAAGAGCGACCCCCAGGTGAGACCCCTAAGAAAAGTCCACATGGTGTTTTTGTAGTTTCCTAAAAGGCTCCAGACGTTTTAAACCATATGTGATGGAAGCTGTTACACATTTTCGAGGTGGGTTGAAATGCTCGAGAAGGCATGGTGAACATGCTTTCTTCACACCGTCACTCGGCTAGCGAGCTTTCCTAAGAAAAAGTGAAGCTCTGGAAGAGCAATCTGATCAGACACACCGTTGTGGTTTTAAGGATGTAATCCTTCCCTTATGATATGATTTACGCTACATCCAGTCATCGCGTTCAATCACAAATGTAAAGCACTGACGGAATCTTTGTAAAAACTTTGTAATTTATTGTGTATAAACGTACTTGGGCTGTCATCCCTAAACACGCCGTGTGTTTTCCGTGCCTCAAGCAGCTTCGATTTCTCATTTTCTACAGAAGAATCTACCGAGCCTTCTGTAAACTTCTGAAACAGAGCAAAATTATCATCTCCGTTATAGCTAATATAATCCATCATTGAATTCTTTAAACTGTACAAGAAACAAGCTGCTGTCTTCTTTGCATGATTTATGAAATAATCTTTACCTATTTCACAGTAACGTGCTTCTAGTGATTTACAGTCAGACGCTTGGCCGAGGGCTCCAGACGGACGCTGGGTTAATGTGAGATAAACGTCAATAAAATGGCAGAAATTTGATTTGTTTTTTTTTTCCGATTTATATAACAAAAGAAAAACGCAATAGAGCTCTGAAGGAAGGTTTTGGTTTGTGATACATGATTAATACTTTTCCGCTTTTGAAAGCTCCTTTCAGTTGTCAGGATGATGTTTATGTTTTTTTCTGGAGACTGAGAGAAACAGGTTTATTCATCACGCAACACTTAACTCATCACAGGTCGACTCCAGACGTCTGATGGCAACTGGTCACACCAAAACGAATTTATTTTACAGTAAATACTTGGAATGACCAATTTATTTATATACACACATACTGGCGCACACTACAGTGCTGTGAAAAAGTATTTGCCTCTTGCTTGATCAGTAAATCCTAAAGGAGAACGTCCGGCCATCAGATCATGACCTTAAACTCAAGTGCACTTGGGTTATGCAGCAGGGCAATGATCCGAAACACACCGGAAACTCCACCTCTAACTTAAAAAAAACTAAATAAAAGGTTTTGAAGTGGCCTGGGCAAGTTGCAGACATGAATCCGACCGAGATGCTGTAAGATGAACAGGTTTAAACACTCCAATATGGCCGAATTAAAACAATTCCGCAAAGTAGAGTGGGCCAGAATTCCTCCACAGCAATGGGAAAGAATCATTGCTTGATTGCAGTCTTTGCTGCAAATGGTGGGTGACACAAACAGTTATTAAATTTAGGGGAAATTATTTAATTTTTTTTTTTTTTTTTTTTTTACATAGGGCCAAGTACCGTAGGTTCGGGCAGCTTTTTTTTAACCTAAATAAAATCATTTAAAAACTGCATTTTGTTTTTACTTAGGTTATCGGTTTCCGCCAAGACAGATTCTGCCCGATTCCGAATTTTCCTTTGTTTCTAAGAACTAGACTTAAGAGTTAGGGGGCAGGACCAAAGCGCAGACGCACATGATTGGCTAGTGTTACTATGCTTGACATAATGGCTGTGGCGGGATTCGAACTCTAAAAAGCATTTCAGGATGATGGAGCGAATGCATTTCTGTTGCGACGCTCCTGGTACAGAACACGTCACGCCTGAGGCTGATCGCCCAATCATGGTGAAAAATAAATAAATAAATAAATAAATAAATAAATAAAATCAAGCTGAAAACCACACAGGATGTTCGAGAAATGCATCTCTATCAACAACCCATGCTTTACTCTCAGAAGACACAGAAACACACACATTGCCTAAAGGGTTTTTCCTTAAAACCCTTTCCAACACAAGCACACACTAATGTTCCACTTTGGACAAACTGAGGGACCCTTAAAAGTGATATACACGGAATGTTCTTTTGTGCAGCATCAGCTTCTATGTGAAATATGGAAACCATCCTTTTAACATTTTCTTTTACTTTCATTTTTCTGACAAAGCGGTTAATCACTTTAGATGCACTTTGAGCCGAACGGAAAGAAGGTAAAGAAGGTGACGATGTCATGCGTTTAAGACCAAGAACAGGAAAAACATGTTAAGAGTTCCCCTTAAACTTTGAGCGAAGCCGTCATATGACTCATGCAGCATCATGGTTTCAAGGGAAAATGCCCCTAAAAACACCGACGACAAACCGAATACGAAAGTAAAGACACACCTGAGAATAAGCCATGCCTGAGCGGAATTCTCCCGAGGAGTTGGTCAGATTCTCATACGATAGAAATTCCATAAACGAACACGATACGATGGTCATATTAAAGCTAAACAAAAAATAATTTTTAAACTGATCCATCTATTTCCCCCCAAGCCAAAGGGCAAATCGTTCAAGCGGAGCCATTAAGGCAGCTCGAAAAAACGAAATTCGAAATGCCTGAGCTGATGAAAGAAAGCCAAAGTAAACGCGCGGTTCTTAAACATTCTACGCTGCATCGAGATCTCCATCTTAACCTTGGCCCCTTCGCCTGGACATCGATCTGAGCAGATTTTCACGAAGCTGGATTTTTTACTTTTCTGCCAGAGCGCTACGGTGGTCCTGAAAAGCAAGAACGCTTAATGCTTCTTTCCTTAAAGCTTGAAGGTGTGAAAGTGCATCATTCACTCACTCATCTTCAGAACCTGGTGATGGATTCAGAGCCTATAACCAGGACACCAGGTGCATGATGGGAATACACCCTGGATGGGAGGTCAATCCATCCCTCCATCACAAGAGATCATGCACACATTAACTTTGTGGTTAAAAACTTTCTAATTGTACATTTCCAGAGCTGAAATCTGTGCGCTCTGCCAGCCGGCGGGGATCCTGAGAGAAGCGGGGCCGAGCCCCTGTGGGAAAGACGAGTCGGGGAATGGGGTCGGCTCTCTCACGGACACTGCAGGAATTTTCCCACAATCAAACAAATAAACAGAGTGCTGCGCGGGGCAGTGTCAGGACCTCGGTACACTGGGGGAGGGCTGCTCCGGTCATAAAATATCCATCCATGGGACTGCAGGAATCCAATAACACTGCACAGCTGACCCTCAGGACGTCACTCAAAGAATGTGACTTCATCATCAGACTCGTGTTTTCATTCCACTTAGTTCCCATCCGATCCGCATTCGAAGGCAGGTGTCAAACATCTAACATTTACTGAGAGCCATCACACCATCATTATTCTCTCATCTGAAGTTCTGAGGACTCACATCACCAAGTTTCCTGCACATTTAAGTGAAAGGGTCATTGAGAGGCAACAACCCGTTTCATTCTCCATTTCCCATCCTCCGCGCCTTAATGGAGCAATAAGTGCACCGAACACTTTCGGTAATCTAGGCTCTCGGAAAAAACATCTCCGTTCACGGGAAATTGTGGGAAAAGCTGATGCTCGCTACAGGAGGTTCTGGAAATATGTTGCCAGTCAAACAGAATATCATTTTTGAAGTTGAAAAAGCCACAACTGCTAGACATACTCGGTTCCAAATACCAAAGGTTGCACGTCACCGCTCCCAGCGTCACGTAGATGTTGCGAAGTCCGGCTGATCTCAGCGGAGTCCAAACAAAGGCATAAAGATGATTTAAGATGAGCTGCTGAATAGCTGCCTTCGAAAAAATTTACTGTAGTGTGGAGCTGCTCTCCATCATGCATCTTTCCATCTTCGGATCCAGCCAAACTCCTAAGTATTCCGCCATATGATGGATGTTCCTCTGTTCAGAATCTGTGGGGTTTCTATCTCAAAACTGCATCTTTAAAATATATGTCATGCAAACTTTTAAAGGAACATTCCCCGAGCTGAACTTGCTTTTATGAAAAGGAAGGAAGAAAAAAAAGAAAAAAAAGGAAGGTGTTGAATAACAAGCCAAATTACACTCTAAATAATCGGAGCAGAAAGTGGCAGCGCTGTTAATGCAGATGTTAGATGGTGTTTTCTTGTTGCTCTACCAAACTGCCATTGTTTCTACAGACCGGAATCTCATAGCGGCCAGAATTCGGTCTTTTGGAAGAGATTCGTCCAGGCCGAGCGCAGCTGCACGACTCGGAGATGGAGCGATGGAAGCTGAGGAGGGCAGTATTAGGTGAGGGGAAAACTTAAGGTCTGGCGGGAGTAAGGGGGGAAATGTTTCCATATGTGCGCTCGGATCCCTAGTGAAAGAACAGCTTTGTGCTGAGCATGAGCAGAACACAAAATAGACGGACCAGGCTTTTCACCTCCCCCTTCATTTTCAGTAGCTTGGTGTAACATTAGTCAAAAATAAAGGGAAAGGAAAGAAGAGGAGGAGCGACAAGAAGTGCCCCCTTCGGCTTGTGTTGCTGGCCTGTTTTGATGGGAGCTAATTGTCTGTAAATGCGAGGGAGTTAAGGGGACCGAGACAAGCTGCTTATTAAGATCAGAGGGTGGTGGTGGGGGGGGGGCGGGGGGTTCCGGGGGTGCGTATTGGGGCGAATGGACAAAAATAAATGGGGAGAAGTCACACAGGCCATTACGTGACACTAAATCATCCTGACTGAAGACTTAATGATTCACACACCCACCCGTTTCAGTAATGCACCTGCTCCTAATAGTTAGCAATAAATATTATAGATTTGTTTCCGCGTGCTGCCTCAGGATACAATAACACGGCGGTCCAGGCAATTCACAAAAAAATAAATAAATAAATAAAATAAAATCTACAATATTCCTCACTAACTTTATTAGCTGACTTTCCATAATAAATTGGCAAGTTTCCGCGTATCCCATAACTCCAGCAGTGTTTGCACAGTTAAGCGGCTTTAAAAAGAAAGAAAGAAAAAAAAAAAAAGCTTAAACAGGTAGCCAAGACAGCAGGCTTTTGTTATTCATACACAGAGCAGAGAAGCAGGAAAGTGTTCTTCATGCCACTAATGCAGCACTTAAGTGGTTCTGGAAGAAAACAATGAAACATTGTGTTTGTAAGTGCTGGAAAAAAGAAACAGGTCTGGCCCCGAAAATAGTTCTCCAGCCAGTTATTATAATATTTAGATGTCTGGGTTAAGGAGTGTTAGCATGAATTAATCACTGGCGAAGCTTAGCGCACTTTACTCCTCGGAGCGACTGCATCCTGTTCCCGATGAACCGGAGTGAGAAACGAGGCTGTGAAAGACGACGTGGGCGGAGGTGTCGTGGACGCGCCGGGCATGTTACCTTCGGGGTTCCTCTCTTTCCCAGATGACAAAGGAAGAAGTTTGAAGACCTCACGTACCAATACAGGTCAAGTCTTTCATCGTGAGCCAAAAAGGAAAACCATGTTAAAAGAATTAGAGAAGCCTTCGACATAACGATCATTTCAACATGCGAGGCTGCTGCAACGACACGCGTCTGTTCCGGCTGGCACGGGGCGGTGCATTCCTTCCACGCAGCGCTTCCTCTCCACACAGGTATTTCCCAGAAGTGATCCAGAACCATCAGAGACACAAACCATGACGAACCCACACATGACCTTTCCTTCAGGTCTCATCTCCACCTGCTTCCTACTACTGAGACCGACTGGCAGGCGCGTGATCACGTCTGCGATCCGTCTGTCAGAAACGTACGCTAGACGGACAGGACGCCGGATCTTAATAAAGAGGGACTGAAGTGATGACGCCCATCAATCTACCTATGAAAGAGACAGAGACCACCAAAAGAACTGAAAAACATATATATTATATATATAATTGATAATTAATATTATATGAGACCCGTCTATCCCTACGATTATAAAAAAAATAATAATAAAATGAAATAAAAAGTTGCCCTGCCTGGTCTGATCCCACAAAAAACCAAAAAAAACAATAAAAACAGTCAAACTTAGAAAGATATCCAGAAAGGTATCCAGCACATAACAGTCTGCGGCTCACGGGCTCATCAGGGAAAGAGTTCAAGGTCGTCGTAGTAGTGGATCGGATTCAGGCTGGTGTACTGGTTCGCACCGTGTCCTTCAAGGTCGAGGGTTCGATTCCCGCCTCGGGTCTGTGTGAGTGCGCTCGGTGTTTGCACGTTCTTCCTGCACGTGGTGAATTGGTGCTGCAATTTATTACAGGTAATATGTGCTATAATTAATCAGCAATTTATTTAAAGTTTTTCAATTTAAGTAGCTGTTTTTTTTTTTATACATTGAAAAAAAAAAAAAAAGATTGGCAGACATCCTTTTAATGAGATTATTTGTACTATTATTTAATGAACATGTTTTAAAAAAAATGAAATGGGAGGGAACCAGCCCGGATTCGAACGGAGGCCCCTCCCCGCCCCTCAACCCCCCTGCACCCAAACGAACCCCCAGCTTCCTAAGGTCCTGAGGCCAGGCACCACAGCACACCCCGAGAGGTCCTAAAACACAAGTTATGCTCATGTTAATGGTTGTAAAGTTGGGGCTGTTTGGTGTGTATTTATAAACCATCCAAAACCTTGGAAGCTTTGCCAAGTCCAGGAGTCACGGTGGATCCAGACCGAAGATGAGAACACAGCTCGGATGGAACAGCAGTGCATCTCAGTGCACCATTCAAACACACACTCACCCACACACACACACACACACTTGTTTTACACCTACGGGCGGTTTAGTGTAACCAACATTTTTGGAAGGTAGAAAGTAAGCCACAGGAGGAACAGGCGGAGGAACAGGCGAAACCCCACCCGAACCAAAACTCAGGGCTGAACCAAAACCCAACCCCACACACTTACTAAGCATCGGGTATAAACTGGAACTGACTTCAAAACACTGTTTACTTTGTTGTACACGTGCTGACTGATTAATATTACATTTACTTCCACACCCAATAAACTAACAGTCCACCATCTACGTGTTCTTATTCTCATCACCACCTGCATTAGTGTTAAACACACACTTTTATAAGATCACTGAAGGTGACCACGGCTGCTTAGCTTGGCATCTCCAGACCATCCATTTGTACAGGAACGATCACAGTACTACATGTTCTGAAGCTCTTCTCTACAAGCACTGAGAAGTGCCTTAAAGCCTTTTATTATCTGTTCTCTCCACTACTGATGAGGACTCCCTCTTTTACATCCACAGAAACCCTCATCTGGAGCGTCTGACGTTTGGTCAGGATGATCACAGCCTGCGATAAAACCGAGGCTCATTTTGAGAGGAGATGGGAGAAGATTTTATCCAAAGATTTCTTTAACAAAACAAAACAAAAAATCCATCCTGGTAAACCGGTTATCTTTTTTTTTTTTTAATTATTATTATTATTATTCTCCATCATTATTATTGACCCCCGCGGCTCTGCACACGCGGAGATCCTTACACCTGCGTGCCACCATTAACTGTGAATGGAGTGTGTGGTCAACCGTCTGCTGCTCTGCCTGTCGTATGAGTTGCATCGCAGTACGCATTAAAAGTTGATGACGCTGCCATTGCTTACCTAGCATCACGCGGCTCTCAGACGTGCCGAAATGCTCATGTAAAACGCACACATCAGTTGGTGTGTATCTGGCGTTAGCAGGTAACCAGTTATGCTCGAGCTGTGTGAGCGCTTCTGCTACAGGTGTGTGAGCATGAGGCGACTCACAGGGTCGAGCTGATAAAGAGACTGGAGACAGAATAATGCTGTCTGTCAACTGTCTGTGTATTTTGCATCATCATATTAGTACGAGTTCATGTGATCGGCCAACCGGTCTGTAAAAAACAAAGTGCGCACATTTGGAGCTTAGCGCTTCCTCCATTTTTTTCCAGTTTATGGGCAGGTGTAGGATGCATTACTGCCACCTACTGGACTGGAGTGTGGAGCAGAAGACTGGAAATAGCTTAAATCACATCGTACTAAAGTTTAAACCTAATCAATGACACGAGTTACACCGCATTTTAATGTTAACTAAATGCTTTTCCTAGTTTTAATACATCAGAACCTGAAAGAAATAAAGCTGCTTGTGACAAAGCAGGCAATAGGCCGTAGAGTACAGTATTTAGATGAATGACGGCAAATGCACTCAAGCGCTCTTGCTTAAAACCAAGAGGAAGGAGCAGATAGCGCCTTCCTCCAAGTGCGTTATAAGTTCACTAAGTGGTCGAATTGTTTTTAGACAACTTATTAGATTAATCTGTTTTTCCTTTCCCGTTATAATTGCTCTTCGGGGAAGGCTTTTCACTAGATTTGGGGACATGCCTGCGAGAATTTGCCAAATGTACTAGATCTTCTAAAGCTACAATATCTAACAGGGACGTCCTAAAACACTGTGTGCTTTCATCCTGGTCCCAGGTGTGTAAGAGCCCACCTAAAAGGTGTGGTGGTTGGGTCTTCTCAAACTTTTGGCTTTAATGTACATTTTATAAACCATTATAGAAATCGATAATCTGTCCGAACAAGTGCAAAAAATAATTCAACCTCTCTGACCAATCAGAGTCAAGAATTCAACACAGGTGTGGTTAAGGACAACAAACTGTGTATTAATTTAGTCTATTGTACATCAAGCTGTGAAGCTTAAAACTAATCGCTGTCAAAGTAGGCGTAATTCTTTGCTCCAGTCACTCGCACCTAAACCCTTTGGTGCCAGTTGAATAAATGCAACCAGGTGCCAGACAGTGCACATAAACCCAAGACCCCGTCAGACCTCTAAACACCAGGACCACTCCCTGTGCCAGCTCTACCGGTAACACGCCAGGACTGGCTGCCCGTCTACGCACCACACAGAGCAAACAGACGAGAAGGAGCGAGGAAACAAAGGCTTCCAGTGTGCTCAGCAGCAGAGCAGCTTGGAACCCATTAATAAAGCGTTCGCTTTCCGCAGGCCGGGAGACCCGGACCATGACCCAACGCAGACGCGCTGTATAGACTGTACCATGGTGCTAATTACTGCCAGACCTCGGAGGAGCCGTGCCAGCGGTATCCATGCCGCAGCGCTCCAGCAGTTCCTCACAACAGCGAATGAGCCGAGCAGACAGAAGCTTGGAAGAGAAGCCAATAAGGAAGGAAGCGGTCCTTTCACTCACACAGTGAGCAACAGAGCTGGCAATCTAATCTAATGGCAAGCTTTCACACAGCATTAGTCAACGTTAATCTAGACTTCGGTTCGAAACGGAATCGACTGCATGGAGATTAATTGGAGACCGGAATCCCAGTCTTCAATTACAACATCCATTTTAGGTGTTTATGACCCAACCAGGTCCATATATGAACAACACCAGGACTTGTATCCTCACACGTACCATTTGAATCTTATCCAACACCCACTGGTTCGGTGGTGTTAATCAGAACCTGAGGAAACTACAGCTTTTTTTTTTACCCGGCCAGTTTTACCTGCTTCGAAGGCAGGACGGCTGCCAAGCACAACATCTGGCCATGAGCAAGAAACCCAAGTGCCTTACCTCAGCGGCTTCCACCGAACAATGGCCCTCTCTCCACCCACCACCACCCCCCGACAAGCGTCCAGACCGGTGCCCACACACGCGGGCATGGCTTCCGAGTGGCTCTCCTGCCTCAGGCTCTCGTGATGGGCACCGGCCGCAGAGAAAACATTCAAGCCCTGTGGTGTTGTTAGTCTTGGATGAAAGCTACGACTGGGATTTTACAAGTACCTTGAGGGCTTTTTGTTGAAATATCCAGCAGGGCAGTTTGGTTCAATTATCGTGCGGCTGTAAAAGTACAAGCCTGACTGCAATTCTGCTGTTTCGATTAGACCTGCCTTCACAAGCCGGTAGGCGAAAGGAGGGTCAGGTCAATAATACGGCATTCACACATGAGGAAAAGCAGGGACTTTGGGTCCATAGTGGGCTGATAAGCAGAAGAAAAAAAAAGTCCCTAAATTTTAATCTTGTTATTTCTACAGCATATTTCTGCTAAGCCTTTGAACCAGCACCACCAAACTCCCCTTTAATCCACACTTTTTTATTTAATTTTATTAATTCATTCAGATTTAGAAACTGCTTTATCCCAGTCAAGGTCAAGATGGATTTGGGGGTTTATCCATTTAGTAATACATGCTGAATAGGAGGACTGAAAAAGCAGACCATTATAGACTCATTCACTCCTATAGGAATTTCAGCACAGTCAATCAAACTACTCATAAATAATTTATAAAAAAATTTTGGCAACTGAAGAACATAAAGAAAACCCGGAAACATAACAGACAGCGTATGTCAAACTCCAAACTGAACATAACAAGCTCAGGATCGAACCAGCAACACTGGAGCTCTAAGGTGGCGATGTGACACACTGCACGCCCATATCATGGCGCCACCCACTACCCCACCTTCTACCAATTTCACCAAACACAAAAATAGCATTGTGTTTCTGTTCCGGTCTGTTTTTGTTGTGTTCCTGATTACAGAATAAGAGCTCAGTTTAGATTTCGGTTTAGAGCCGTAACCACGGGTTAAGTAAGATCTTGTCAGGTACATTAGGAGGCCAGTACGAGCAAGAAACTACGTCAGACAAAAATCAAGCGAAAGCACTACCAGATGTTCAGGGTTATCCTGCTACTGTAGACTTTCTCCCCAAAGTGTGTGTGTGTGTGTGTGTGTGTGAAGTGCAGTGTATAACAACATCGACAACAAAAACTCGGGTTGAACATGTATATATGCACACACACCATGCAATATACAGTATAGTAACAAATCATGGTTGGATCTGTTAAAATGCACATATGACTTGATTTTGAACACAAATAACTAAATAACTGCATGTGCAACACATAGGTGTTTATGATGTACCCTGTGTTTGTGGACAATTAAAAGCCACACAAGGTATTATTTCTTTAAATAAAAAAAAAGGAATATTGCATGAATGGATCAAATAAAATTCAGTTTATTAAGGGGAAAAAATGTCAGACTAAATTTAGCACAGGAGGAAGAAAATGATAGAGAGAGAGAGAGAGAGAGAGAGAGAGCACCCTCTACCCGCATCATCCAGCATCTCACATCAAGCAAAACCCACCTCCAAACACAAACCCAGTGTGCATGCAAAGAAAAGTCAAGGAGAAAATAAAAAGGGACCATAAACCGATTGCGCAATGCAGTGCGCATCCATGCATGGGTATCAATAAAACGCACGCGCCCTGCTCCAGTCCAAATCCTGATGACCTCATCAATGCCAAGAAAACACTTTAACAGCATTTTAACGTTTAAATACAGAGAGAGAGAGAGAGAGAGAGAGAGAGAGAGAGAGCTGAAGGAGGAGGAGAAAACGCGCAAACCCTGGAGATGCCCGTGATCGGGGTTACTCGGGGTCACAGCTGTGCGCGAATCTCCAAACTCACCATCGGGCTTCATCTCGGGAACGGGACCCGCGCGCGCACGCGCCGCTGAAATGTTAATCCGACTCGCGGTGACGCAGCGAAAGAGTTCAGCGCAGCAACAGATCCGGCACTGTTGCCTCTGTGTGTGTGTGTGTGTGTGTTGCGCATCTAATGTCTCTGCGTCCGAGCTCTGCGAGTGTGTG
Organism: Clarias gariepinus; assembly: GCF_024256425.1. Lineage (NCBI taxonomy): Eukaryota > Metazoa > Chordata > Actinopteri > Siluriformes > Clariidae > Clarias > Clarias gariepinus. The sequence continues at coordinate 1,378,954 of NC_071112.1, read as the reverse complement.
TGTGTGTGTGTGTGAGCGCGTCCTGATCAGCAGCAGTAAAGCCGGAGCAGCTGCTGTGTACACGCCCACCTCTCTTAAAGGCGCAGAGCCTTTCACTCTACGCCGACAACAACGCTCGCGCTGACGCATTAGAACCCCGGGTGCGCATGCGCAGAATCCCTGACGCTGTCTGCGTGCATTTATTAGCGCAAAGGAAAAGATTTTGAGAAAACTTTTTTTTTTTTAAATAACAAATGGTAGGAAAGGAAGTGACTGAACACATTGATGAAGATGGATTTAATTAGGATAAAAAAGTAGGAGCAAAATAGTAATAATAATAATACAATTTAGTTGCAAGGCAGCAATTATCGGGCCCAAGCACCAGAAAGACACTGGGTTGAGTGGGCTTAAGCATTTAAAGGGGAAATGTGTCATGTCATGTCATGTCATGTGACATAACAGTAGCTCATACTGTGAGCGTGTCCCAGGCGTTCTTACAACTTTTATGTCATACTGTGGGAAAAAACAACAACTTTTATGTCCTGCTATGAACACGTTGATGAAGACAGATTTAAGTAGGATTTTAAAAAGTTGAAGCAAAATCCTAATCTATATATAAATAAAAGATAGATTTTGTCCATAAATTGGTCAAACGCGCTCTTTTTTTCTTTTTTCTTTTCCCAATTTTCTCCCTAATTTAGTGTCCAATTATCCCCCCCCAACCCCCGTTAAGGCTACTACTCCTACTCAGTCGGGAGGGCCGAAGACTATCACGTGTTTTCTCTGAACCAAGTGACGTCAGCAAGTGACCTCATCTTTTCTAACTGCTTGCTCACATTTTGTTATGGGCGAAGTAACACACTCAGAGGACAGCGCTATCCGCTCCTTCCGCGTGCACGAGCTCAGAGACGCCCCTGATTGGCTGTAGAGCCGTGATTAATGTGGGAGCATGAAGTACCTCTCATCCCTCCCCTCTGAGAGAGCTCAGCCAATCAGCTCCCTCTAGACCTCCAGCTGCGAGAGGTTACAGCCAAACCAGCGATCTCCGGATGATAGTGCGAGCACTTTACCACTGGTTCTGGGAGTTCTGGGAGGCCCAGAACTCGCTCTTTCGATGATATCTTTACGTTTCCTACATTAGAGGACCCGAAACAAGTCTCAGAAAAATTTTCTGTATGTCTGTATGTCTGTCCAGCCAGATGATGTCACAGCATCATGCAAAACTTTCTGGACAGAATTTAATGAAACTTTTGCAGTATTTATAAATCCATAGGAAGATTAACCTGCACCATAAGTGATGGTGAGTAAAAGCAATGTGGTAAACAGTTATGTACCGGACTTGATAATCTAGTTTAAAATAAGCTGATAATAAGCTACTTGCTAACTGTAAAGGAACACCTGCACTAATAGATATTAATTAGAAAATCTATTTAAGTAATCAGTTATTATGGGATTAAATCATATTACTTATTAGTATATTAATGCTGAAATGACAGCGCTGAAGTGGTATAAGTGAATTTTAACACGCTGGAGTCGTTTTAAGACAAAACTTCATCTTTATCCCATCTACCTTTTCCATTACCGAACAGGGAGTGTATTTGACATGTACTTCCGTTTGCGCATACTTCTGGTTGTTCGTACGTTGGTTGTATTATATCAAAATCTATTGGGTATGTTTTGCAAACAATTTAAAATTACTGTCTTTCTGTTGAGTAGAGCCAATGGCATGCATAGCGAAAGTTGTTCAGCTTAATAAGATCCAAATGTATGTGTATGCAGCAAAATCTCCTGTGAAAATCAGCACACAGGTTGGAATCTGCCATTAGGACCCCTGAGCAGCTGGGCCCCGGGAGTCGCACGGGGCCTTCCCAGGAGATTTTGCTGCACATATATCAAATATTTAAAAATGCATTTTATATTCAGAAGCTGATCAACTCAAAATATTAAACAAACTTCCCTTAAACTATACACAGTGTGAACTAACTAACCTAACCCAAAAGAAATACAAAACATTCATATTCTTCTTACCCTCACTACCTAATCCAAAACCAAGAGAAAACAGATTAAGCAAGAAAGCATGCTTCCTACTAACCACAGGGGGTAAGGGTAGCTCTGTGCTTAAAATGTTGAACTGCTGATCAGAAGATCCCTGGTTCAAGCCCTGGCGCTGCAGACATTGCCTCAGAAATAATTGGGTGTTGAGTTGAGCTAGCAACCCGACCCCATAAGAAACTGGTGGGGAGTATTCATCACCCACCACTGATGGAACGTGGATGGACCCTCAACATTTACAAGTGGTGGTTATTGGTGTGTGTTAGTTACAAATCCAATGCACAAGCAAGGTCGCCAACAGGCAGAGAGTCTGACACAGAACAAACCAGCACATGAGTGTACTGTACTGTAGTTAATGTGGATGTCGACTGACAAGGTTTAAATACACATCTAGAAATTATATCCAAATAATCCTAAAGCAGGAGGCAGGAGTTCGTAAAAGTTGTGATCTTTTAATGGCAGCCTAGAAGCAGGAATGTGACATGTTGGATCATCTAGGATCCATGATTTGATACTGACTTTAGTTTATTGTCTGTGCAGAGTTTTGCACCCAGAGGTGTGTTCTGTGTTCTCCCGATTCCTTCCACCTCCCAAAAGCAAGGTTATTTTAAGTTTTCTTCAAATCCACCACAAACCTAACCAGGAGAGAAGTGGCTACCGAATGAGGCCCTTTCTGGGTATTTTTGAAGACCTCTGATTTACATACAGTATTATCATTAAACTGTGTTCAAACTTTGTATTGCTTTATCGTGTATATAACGTGTATTATACCTTATAATAAAACTGAACAAGCCAAGGAGATAAAATACCTAAAAATGATTATGTAAAATTTGTGTGTGCTCGTTTGTCGTGCAACGGATCAGCACCCCATCCAGGGGTGTACCCCACTGTGTAACAAAAGTCCCCTGGGACAGGTTCCAAGAATCTAGCAACCCAGTACAGAATACTGTGGGTATAAAGACTGAAGCAGAGAGAGTGAGTGAGATTTAACTACAAGACTATGCAATCATGTATACTTGTGTGCAAGAGCTGTAAGATATGCAAGGATGAGGTCTACGTTTTTTTTTTTATGTAAGAAATGTGCAGACTTTTAAAATCTCTTCCAGTATAAACAGAGCACGAAGCTCCACATCCAACAGAGCCCAATCTCCAACTGAGTTTGTGACCGGATCATGACTGTCAAAAATGAATTATGAATACATTTACACTAGTGTAAAATCATTTATTCTGACGTCTTCCAAATTTTCACATTTATTCTACATTAGCTGTGGATATGCTACAGTGACATTCTAACGTGTTTTTCTTCTACATTAAGCCAGCATCCTAATGTTCCTGCTGTTTATTTATATAATTAATATCTACAATTTATTAAGTCAGTTACTCATAAAAGCGTTATCGACCTAATCCTGCATTAATTGGAAATGTTTGTCCTACATGCTGACCACAGCTCTGAATACAGGAATAGAAAGGGAAGTTATGAAATTTTATTTACATATGCAATAATGCTGCAGACTCAGAAGGGAAAAGATAATTAAGGAAGAGGGGAAATGACATGCAGGCCTGCCATACAATCGTTTTTTTTTCCCTCTCTCTCCAGCAGCAGATGTTTGGGAACATGATAGAAAAAAACTCAATAAAGCACTGAGTGAATGAAAAGATGTTCATTGCAATAAAACAGCAGTGGCGTTTTTTAAACATAAATGCCTTTCACCATTTCTTGTGTTCTGTTGCTACTGTTCAGTAGATTATCACACAATGAAGACCACAACTGAGAGTATGATGTTCCTGGAAATGACTCATAAATTCAATTTAATGGCCGTGCATGGACAGCTGAAAATTCTCAAATATCTCAAATCACAAGTTTTCTTTATAGCAAAATTTTCTTACAGGAAATAATCTCCCTCGAGGGATTTATATGTCATATTTACTGGCTTTTCTGTTCTTGCAACAACATACTGTTTGCTTTTACATTACTCAGCTCATCATGTAATACTTTGAAGACATTAAAGCCAGCGTTCCACAGATGTCCTATTATGTGTAATCTCGTTTTAAGACAAGCACAAGTTTTTGTCCTAACTGACCAATTATTCTGCATAATTTACTCGGTATAATTTGCCCCAATTTAATGATTACAATTTCATCCTGGAATTTGTCTACTGTCAAAACACTGTCATTAAGACTGCATACCCATTACATCACCTTCGCTTCAGGGTTTTATTCCTCCTTATTCACCATCCTCTGTGTTGATTTTGGTGGGTTATACTGTATGCGCTGACTGATCAGAGAAACGATCGTGTCGCAGCGTCACACAGTCTGCAACGAGGTCCAACACAAAGGCCCGTGCCTAGAGAAAAAGGAAGAGGTTTTTCCATCAGGGAAGAATGAGTTTTCAAGACTACAAAACCTGGCCAGGATCACGTCAGTCCTATACCTTCCAATCAGGGGACTTTTCGGTCTTTTTCCCCTCTTACCCAACGGGGGACAACCGTAATCCATGGCAACTAAAGGAGCTCTGGAGGACTCTGGGTGCTGTTTTAATGAAAAGGCCTCCCAAGGACTTACAAAGAGGCCCCGTTGAACATCCTCATTTGATACCCACAGCAAGTCGACACACCACTATTGATCCCATTTGTAAAGTAACAAAGCATGAAAAGTTGTGTGGATTAAATATTCAAAGCGAGTCACTTAAAGCTGGGCAGGAATGGAAATTACTACAGATTACCTGGAGATTGTGATCCTACACTATGTGTGTTTACCCCAGTGCATTAGACTTTCAGGGCAATATATAATACAAATATTAAATCTAGTGCCATGAAGTGTTTTAAATTGATCTGGCGGAATCCTTTAATACTCCATGGAGAATAGAACCATTCACTCTGCAAACAACCCTTAAGGAACCTTTTTATTGTAAGGATATAGACACCAATTTTCACAGCATAAAGTATTAGAACTTTTGCCAACAGAAGAGTTTCAGTATCCAATGGCCTGGACATCCTCAATCGCATTGCTGCATGCTGTCACCATGATGTAGTTAATTTTACTGTCTGCACCGTCATCGTTTTTTATCCTAAGTTAGTAAAAGATGGAATTAAAAACAGTTTCCCAAATTCTGTTCATTAGCAAATTCCAATGTAGAAGCCTTGGGTCAAAAGAACATAGAACCCACGTCCATTTGGAAACATTACCAGTATTGCGTGTAATGTGTTACAAAGTACTTGGATCACTCTTTTAATGTAACGAGTAATCTAACGCGTTAGGTCCGCCATTTAAGTACTCGGTTATTTAGTTACTTTTTCAAAAAAGAAATCCGTTATTCAGACAGTTTATGTAATCCGTGAGCCAGACAGCAGTAATTCCATTAGTGTGTGTGTGAAAGGCGTCCTACAAGCCCCGCCCTCGATAGCCCGCCCCCCTCTGTTATTCCCGCTGTTATACCCCATCTCACCTATGCGGTTTGACTTGTATGGAGAAGCGGTGTTAGGCACTGTGAGCCGCCGCAAGTGACCATCTGAGGTTCTGCAAAGTTCTGCAAGGTCCACGAGAATTTTGTGATGTAATTAGTTACTTTAAAAAGTTACAGACAACAAGGCAATACAGTGGACCCTTGAATTCCAAAAACATTCACATTCCAAAACACTCGTAAATCAAAGCTAAATTTTCCCATAAAAAATTATAAAAACCAAAATTATCTGTTCCACAGCCCCCAAATAAATACATACCTAAAAATTATTAATACAAAATATGAAGGAAAAATAAAACAAATTAACCTGCACCTAATAAAAAAAAAAGTTAAAATAAATCCTGACAGATAAGTGTTTCCATTTATGCGTGTACTGTGTACTGTATGTGTGTGTATGTGTGTCTGAAGCTAAAGGAAGAGGACAGGAGGAATCAGCCCCTCCCGTCTCCCCCTTCACATTTTACACAGTAAACCTTTCTCCGGTTTTATTTGAATTTCACACAAACACACACACTCACACACACACACACACATTAACAAGGAACATTGCTAATGACACTCGCGTGAGCACATACTAACGGAATCACTGCTGTAAAGTAAAACAAACCTGCACTTTACCTTTGAAAAGAATCGCAACAGAGCAGTGTTTCACACTCGTAAACCGCGTTACTCGCAATCCGAGGTTTCACTGTACTGGTATTTGGATGGTTTTGAAACTTATAATTTCTTTAATGGATGAACATTGGACCAGGGTTGACTACTACACGCCATTTGGGATGACATTAAACAAAAGACCAAATTCATAACAATATTTAACAACAGCATGTACTTTTATCTAACTAAAATATATCCTAAAAAGGCTCATACTCTGAGTGTTTGTTTTGTCCACTTGTTTGGGTCATTAAATGAGTTCCTGGGAGGCCGGCGCTTCGGATGTAAAGCAGGCAGTCTGATCATAAGAAAACTGAACTTATTATTTGGGTGTGTGCAGTGCTGTTCAGTAATGTAAAAATGAGAAGGATAAATAAATAAATAAATAAATAAAGACGAAGAGACACATACAGGCCTGTACGCTCCCCAACTTTGTAACTGTCACATGAGATGGAAAAGCTAGTTAATGGGTGGGAACTGTATAATGTCTAAATAAGGATTAAATATGATTAAGATACAGTAAGGGCTCTATAAACATTGAACCTTTAAAATAACATGTTAAAGAATTTATGCAAATGCCACAACAGGAACCCACAAACTTCAAAAGTCTTAACGGTTTTTCTTCTCAATTATGCAGTTTTTTTCTATCCTTTATTTCGTCGCACTGAAGTGGAGTCACAGTGGGACTGTCACAGTGAACTATGTCAGGAGTGATCTCGCTTTCAGGGAAAATCCCTTCAATGAAAATAGGATCTGTTGTAATGTTTTTGCTGGTGAGTAACATTCTAACAAATCAGCACACTCAGCTGCAGGGGCATTTTATTTTAGCGAGACCAAAAACCTCAATAGCAGCATTGTCTCATTCCTTTTTTGTTTTTTGCAAAGCGCCAGTGTGCTAACCGTGGTTTTAAACAGCATGCAGGCTGAGGAACCTGATTCTACTCATTCAATAAGTTGGATCTGGTGTTAAACGAATAGTGTGTTGCATTTCGTGAGGTCCTGAATCAATGTGATAATAATTTGTGACCGCACCGGTGCTCTGCAGATAATAATACTGAATATCACATAAAATAAATTTGATAAAAGTTCCAAAGAGTCTTCTTAGCTTATTCTCTAAATGTGAATTTAGATGCATTCAGGAGTCCTACTTCAGATCTGTGTGTTTTCTGCAGAACAAAAATCCACATGTTAAGGATGAAACCTTGCATGAAAACAAAGGTATAAAGTTTATTTTTTTTTGTTATAATGTTACATTGGACTGTGAACTTTTAAAATATTTCCTGCAAAAATGATTTAAGCCATTGAGATTGCATCTCTAAATTTTGACCGAACTACAAAAGATATTTTGAACGACGATTATTGTTAATAAACTCGTTCACTATAATCACTTATTGCTTCATGACCTACAGTATGATGATGTTTGCTATTTAACATGAATGATTTCGCAAATGCAAGAAATCCCTTTTTTAATCCATGACTATTTTTTGGAAAGAGGTTTGATGGTCCAGAAGGCTTCATACTCAGAACCTTTGCTGGGGCAGATTTTCTTTGATTTCCATTTAATCCCCTTTCATTTCCCAGGTCTCTTTAATGTTGGAGTTCCTTATTATACAGTCATAACATCTGGCCTGATTAAAACTTTCATCAAACTCGGAGCATACTTATTAAAAGTTTTGGGAAACTGACTATGAGTGTCAGAGAATGTTAATATTTTGTTTGATTTCCTGACAAAAATATGATACTCCTCCCTACTTATTTCGGTAAATGTTATGTACTGCTTTAAATTCCCCACGATTTCCTTTCTAGCTTCACTGCTCGGTTATTCGTGTCTCTCGCTATGTTTCCCCGCTCCATCTTTCAGCTTGAGGCAGAGACAGAGAGTTGCCGCTGTCTGTTGGCTTGCTACCCGAAGCAGCTCTATTTATATGCACTAGCCAGGGTGGATAGCATTCGACTGAACGCTCCAGGATTTCCAAAGCCGCCAGCCAAAGCTGAGTGGCAGGGAGTATGCCCTGCCCATCCCTGCTAAATCAGACCTGCAGCTGGGTGAAACACCAGGGCCCGCTCCAAACCCCTGTGAAATTAAGAGTGTTTGCTGCATATAAAGTCCGATTCATTTTTAAACTCCATCCTCATTCACTATCCTGACAACTTGTGGCTCAAACAGATGTCTCAGAAACTAATTTTACTCAAAGCAAAAATGCTCGTCGGCGGCTGTCTAGTCAAAGCTTGAGACCATAATCATGAATCGAAATGTTCTCAGGCTTTTTCCCTTGAAAGGAAAGTGTTTGAATAGAGTCACTATATACAGTAAACCGATCAGGCATAACATAACAATGCAAAACATTATACCCAGTGTTGTTGGAGCTTCACCAAGTGCCACCTGGCCAGTTCTGACCCTGACTCCATATGACCTCTGGGCGTGTGCTGTGATGTCTGGCATCAGCCAACAGACACTCGGGGTGTCCCATGGGATGTACTTGATTGTCCGGCACATCTCATAGGTGCTCGATGAGATTGGGATCTGGGGAATCTGGAGCTGGGGTCGGTGGCCTTGGACTCTTTGCCTGCTTGGCCCTAACACCCAGTGGGTAGTGTTGTACTGGGTGTTCTGGTGCCAATTGTTCTATTGTGTTTTTATACCATGCATTAGCATTTCTGTGGGATCAGATCAGACGGGCTGGCCTTTGGTCCCAACAGGAATGGGCGAGCCTTGTTTGTCCTTGATCCTGTCGCCAGTTTATTGGTATATAATAGATAATCAATGTTAATATTGTAGCGTTTTTACGCCGGGAAGAATGCTGGAGAGACGAGTGAGCTTATTTGCTACCCAATGCAATGGCTGGGAGTACTTTATTAAGCACACAGCATGTAAGGCATGAGCAGCACCTTCACTCAGGAGCCTACATCCAATTCAGCACTAGCTTGAACTGGAGCACATGTCACACGTCACACACCCCTCACACAAACAGGGCCGAAGCCACCAACCCAAACACCTTTCCCCAACATGGTGAACACACACCGACATCCCCGCAAGGCATGCTGGTCGTCAGCCGCCGCCCCGCCCACGCCACAATATGTTAACGGTGTACACAGTGTACACTATATGGACAAAAGTATTTGTCCAAACCTGCAGTGATATTGTATCCGAATACACACACTTCGATATGGAGTCGGTCCCTCTTTCCTTTTGCAGCTCTAACAGCTTCCACTCTTCTTACAGGCCGTCTACAAGATGTTGGAGTGTTTCTGTGGGAATGCGTGTCCATTCATTCTGTAGAGTGTTTATGAGGTCAGGCGCTGGTGTTGGACGAGAAGGATAATCTTCACTATTCTAGTTCATCCCAAAGGTGCTCGATGGGGTTGAGGGCACAGGGCTGCTTGGGCCGGTCGGGTTCTTTCATACCGACACATCAAACCATGTGTCTATATTGTTGGAAGCAAAGCCTTGTCCAAGATGTCTTGGTATGCTGAAGCATTAAAGCATTAAGATTGTCTTTCACTGGGGATAAGGGGCCTGATTGGAACACCTGAATTCAATACTTAACAGGTTTGGCCAAATACCTTTGTCCATATATACAGTATACACACACACACTTACATTCATACATACATACATATGTCTATGTGTGTGTGTGTGTGTGTGTGTGTGTAATAAATTCTACTGCTCCCCGGTGTATTAAATCAGATATTTGCAATGTCGGCTTGCTAATACCGTCGGAGAGCTATGTGCAAGCAAACACAAAAGCAAAATACAAGCTGCCAGAAGTATATTTGTACAGGTGGTTTGCGTTGCATTCTTGCGATTGAACATGAGAGAGTCTGAGCCATCTGCATGGGAGGGACTGATCCAATGTCCATTTCGCAGCGCAACCCAGAAGTCCTTCAGGAAAAGCACTGCTATAAAAGGAAATGGTATGCATCACAAACTTTTGGCCAGTTGGTGCACATGCCACAAATTGCTTTGCCTATATTTGTATACATTAATACCATTATATCAGTAAAGCACCAATAAACTCATCTCTACATGATAGGAATATTTATTCAGTAGGTTATCACGCAGGTTAAAGAGACATTATATGAAATAGAAAGGAAAGACCAGGACAGGGCTGTGCTCCACATGATGAAGGGAACTACACGTACAGTTCGCTTGTTTATACAGTCTAATATGAGCTGAATGCAGTCATTCCAGTATAAGGCTAATCTGGTGCCTCAACTTGCATTTGTATTGAACGAAAGCCAAGTCGTTTCAACTCACTTGTTGGTTGTAGAATATAAAGTTGAAGTTACTTTTTTTCAAAATCATCCAAAGCTTTTGAAAAATATAGCTTCATGCAGATGTTTACACTTATTGATCTGGATTGTGATTTAAAAGTAAACTACATCCTGAAACACAAGTTTAGATTGAAATATTTTGTGATGGAGTGATTCCGGTGCTAATGATGAATCAGAAGTTGACTGATGATGACTCACAGGAGGTCCTTGCGAGTGCAGATACTGTACCATGGCGTTTCTTATGAGAAGAAAAAGAAAAATAATTCCAATCAGGTTAAACGAGAAATGATAATGATCAGGTCTCTGTTAGTTCGGAGGTGATGTCCAACATTACACTAATGAGAAAATCCATTAGTAGATGAATGTGGAGACAGCGAATGCTCGATGCAAAGCCTCAGAATGAAATACATTGACGAGACACCGTCGTGCTGAGTGAGGACAGCGAGTCGGCTTGGCTAGTTACTGATTTATAACAAGATCAATTGCACTGGCTGTGCTGTTAGAATGAAAGTAAAAGCTTTGGAATTGTATCTGTTTGAGTATACAGAGTATACAGACGTGGAGGTGAGTGAGCTGGAAGGACCTAAACTCTAAAGCCCTGCTGAACTGATGCCTTCAGGTCGAGGTGTCCATGTCATTGTGGGAAATTAGTGTAACAAACCAGGAACCAAAAGTGAAAACGGATCAGCATGTAAATCGGCTCAGAATTTCACTATCAAATATGTCCCGGGTTTCAAGATCAGAAGATCATAAGGATTAATATTGCAGGAGCTCAGGGAGGATTTTTTCCCCCTTAATGCTGTAAATTTAGTCTTCTTCACACCAATTTCACAGCTTCCCCATCGTGGTCACTTTTAAAGTACCACAATAACACATCCAGGCAAAATACAGTACGTTACTCAGCAGTACAGTGAAACGTCACCGGGACATCAAGCAGGACTGTCCTATTCGAAATGAGATGACGACAGACCCTGACTTTCCACCACACATCCTGGAAGCTCTGTCATCATGGTTAAGATGAAAGACAGCGGCCATGGAAGTCATCACTGACCACCCGCAATTTAAGACACCAACTTGGAGAATTAATGACAGAGCATCCATGAAACCGGTGGGACAACAGAAACTTCTCTAATGTGTGCATATGAGGAATCATTTTCTCCTGCTCTGTAATATAGATGAGTGTTTATAGAACCGAGGCTCATTCCGCCTATTCGAGGGGTGGAGGAGGCTCCGATCCATGTTGGATTGATTAGGGTAGAACCTCAGAAGCTCTGTGAACTGGGCACAGTGAATGTTTGGAACGCTCATCCAAGTTCCGTGCCGCATATGTATATAGCTTAATTATTTAATTTAATTTGTACCATATTTAGATTTTGATTTATATTCCTTAATAGAAGTCTTAATAGTCATCATGCAGTTTGACTTTCCCACCGCTTTGGTCTTGTTTATTATGTGCATAACTAAATGAGGGTTCATGGTTTCCATCACACAGCATTAATGAGAATCCATGAATGTGGTGTTAATAACAGCCCCGACAAAAACACAACATGCTCCAAATGACTTACGGCTAAATCCGTCTAATCAAATTCTTCAGTGTAGCTGTGCCTTTTACAGTCTATATCCAGGAGCAGGGTGCTTAAGAAAAAAAAAAAAAGAAAAAAGAAAAAAAAAACTTGGCTCGGGCAGCTGAACAAACGAGTTTGTTCTTCCCCATGACGCTCTGAAAGCCCAAGGTTCCTGCTTGCCCTACTTCATTTTAACTTTAAGGCTTATCCAGCTCCTAACATTTTCTGGTTGTTCCAATAATCCCCTGATTAAAATGGAAATATAATGTTATTACAACATACAGTACGAATGGATTTACCCTTAAACTTCAAACGATGTTCTTCTGCAAATGAACTAAAGTATGAGTCATGACAAGGAGTTCCTACAGTATGGCACTTACCCCCATTTAATATAAAGCATTCTATTCTATTGAAACATGAACACCAGCTTCTGTACGAGGCAGATTCAATAAGACTAATTCACTCTGGATGTTTTCAGTCATGTAATGTCTTCGCTTTGAGACAATCGTGTCCCCGGTTCCAAGCCACAGGCATGATAGCCTGCAGTTAAAGAAAACTCCGAGACTAGACCACTGAAATGGGATATGATCTGATACCTGCCGTGAGAATCTATAAAACTGTAGGAACAGCATCGCTCCTGGATGCCAGCCTGACGGAGAAGAGGAAAAACCTGCCAGCGCCTGAGCGCGGAGTTGTCACAAGTCGTAAAGTTGTTGTGACAAGTCCTTTAACTTGTCTTTTCACATGGCGCAGGCTCTCACTGAATCACAGGCCCGCTGAATCTTACAACAGCTAGTTCAAGTCAGTCAGCATTGCCGTGAAGATGTGTGACATTCCATGCTAATGATTCACGCCGCAAAAACCGAAAGGGTACAAACAGAGCGTGCTTTTCACACAAGGGAGCATTTCCACATGTTAGCTTTTTATAGGAATGCTGTCTATACACTTTGTATAGCTCAACTCTACACTAATACACATTAATTATGTCTTCTTCCACTTTCGTCCCACTGCGCCGAAGTCCATCAAGTTCCCACTGCGTCCTAAAAATACTGAAGAGAGCAGTGAGTGCGGTCAAAATGGTAGAATGTGCATTTATCAAGTTCAGGTTCTCAATGCGTCTCACATGGTGTCATTAATTGACTATTCGGCACATGATCGTGCTTGGAGTACGTCAACAAAGTCCCTAGGAAGCGTTAGTTCCTGCCTTCTGCTGCGAGCGACTTTTTTGAACATGTACTTAAAAAAAAAAAACGCACGGCAGCTCCACGTCAAGAAAGACAAGGCTACGTCCTCACTGGTTTCCACTGCTTTCCTGCCAAGTTGCAAAAGTTCTTATTGTGTTCATTCAATTTTTTCCCCCCAGAAAAAAAAGGATTGTTGCATTTTTAGTTACTGATGGTAAATTAGTTCCTCTCTTAAAAATAGAAATAGAAAACCAATAGCTAAGACTAGTTAAAAACCTTAACAACAAATTAAGGCTAACAACTTACATAAGGGTTTATTCATACAGTAATCTCCTAAACATCAGCCATGTTGCATAGCACAATAACTCCAAATATACCAGCAATGTTTAATGCTAATTGCTTAATAAATTTAAAGAAAACATACACTACTTCTCAAAAGTTTGTACACCCCTTGTAACTGATGTTTATTTCTTTCTACACTGTAAAACAATACTGAAGGCGTTTATCCAAAATACACAATGATCTCCTTTGAACAGTTGAGATGTTGAGATGTATATCTGCTACTTCTGCTCTGTATTCTCTTCAGAACAGCTGACCTTCATGTCTTAAAATAACAACTGACTGTTGCTGTTACATAATTCCCCAATTCCATATGTGTTATTTCATAGTTTTGAAATCCCCAGTTTTGTTGTAGAATGTAGAAAATAAATCACTTAACAAAAACAAAGACATTGTGTATCTGATGTCTGAGAACATTATATCGTCTTAAACAACACTTTGTCTCCATGGTAACCGCTTCTAAGGTGTTCTGAATTCCCTCTGAACCTCTGAATGTTCTAACTCGATTCTAACACAAGGCTGAATTCCAAATCCCTCTCTAATCCCTGATCAAGGGCACTACTTAGTGTGTGGAACAAGGGATTGTACATTAGATTTAACACTCTCTGGGATTCAACCCCAGAACAGTTAGGTAGTTATTAATTAGAAAGCTTGAAGAGTCAGTTTTTAATGTTACCAGCACATTATTTTATGAAGCGTAAAGCACAGCATGTTTCATACTGAAGCATCGCCGCCAATTCCAGGTATAATAAAATATCTGTACAGCGTCAAGGGGAATCATGTTATGATAATTCTCAAGTTAATATCGTTATTACCTTCTTTATCCACTTTTCACCCACTTGTTTCTCTGTTGAATAAGTTACAAAGTCCAGAACAACATATCACTTTTGAAAAAAGTGATGCTATCAATTGCTTAGGGAGGTAATCTTTCTGTAATTTTTGGCTTCAGAAATTATATCATTGACAAAATTGTCAATAAAAATACAGTACATATGAGGGTAAATGGTGCTTCCGCCGTCTACAATTGTGACTGACCTCATGATAGTCACGTGTCTGCAGAAGGTCAACAGGGAAACACGATATACAGTATCACTCAGGGCAAATCATTTTTAACCAGCTGGACCTAGGGTCATTTATATTGGAAATCATTTATATTGGAAATATTCGATTAACACATCACACACGCACACACACACACGCACACACACACACACACACACACACACACATAATATAATGGCATAGATTTATTAACAATATCTGCTTGTACATTCTGTATTGCATATATTATATACAGTATGTATCACATATATCAAATGGACCAAGTTTAAATATATTGCCATATATGGCACATATTAAAATTCTTGTACGACAATTGTAAATCCATAATAATTCTGTCCATAATAATTCTGTTTCATTTTGTTAAGGTTTAGATTTCTGAGTAAGAATTAACTTTAACGTCGTCCGATTCTTAGAGCACTGAATAATACAGTAGGTTGGTTGTTGACTTGATTTAATTATATTTTGGGTCATAAAGCTGCTGAATGTTAGCATGAGAATAACTCTAGTGTTACAAACTGGCTGAATGCAAATTTTACGCAAACATTTCCAAAAGACATATTTGGTCATGTGTCCAGGGCAAAAGAAACATGGCAGACATGGTTGAAAAAAAAAAGAGAGGCACAAACACAATTTGCATAATTATATTAATCTTCCAGTTTCCAAACAAATGCTGTAAGTCATGCATCTGATATTTATTGATGATATATATTTTGTACTTTTACACTTCCAAAAACCATAGAGGGTTAAAAAAAAATCTGAAGAGCTTTAAAGTTAAGATTTATTAGAAATCTTAAGCAACTGTGAAAAATATTAACTAAAAATACACTGAGGATACACACACATTTCTGTATAAAGCAATTAAAAGTAAGTGAACATCAAAGGCATTAGGCATCAAAGAAGAACCCAAGTAAAATACAGATGCTGATACAAACACACGTTATTCATTATAAATGTTACTGTGTTACTTCCCACTTCTGATTTGAGGTGAATGATTTAAACAGCAAAGAAAAACAGAATGGATAAAACAAATCTGTCTAAATGATGCATTAGGGGGAAAAGTGTGTTTGGGTTGGTCATGAACAGAAGCACTGTTTTTTTTTTTCTGTCAGTGCTTTCTGAAATGCCACATAACTTCATGCCACACTGTGTGTGGTTCTCAGGGTGTTGCGACACAGATGGACTACGCAGAACTGCAGGACGATCAGCGCCAGAAATATAAAGTGCCATCTGGATATCAAATATAAATGCGTTCTGATATCAGCCAAGATTCCCATAGTGACGGGTTTTTGGAAATTCATGGATGTTGGAATCAGACGCTAGCACTGCGAATGAAATCGAGAGTTGTTTTGTTCCAGGGAGTATTTTACTTTAACCCCTCCCCTTTCTTTTTTTTCCCTTTTGAGCAGTTAGTGAGATTTTAAGGATAATTAAAGATTTAGTCCTAAGAGAAACTGAGTGCACTCTCAGGGAAAAATGCTGTGAAGTGAAACTAATAAGGGTTTTACTGCACAAACTGGTGCCGTTGTGGCAAACCACACGCCACGTCATAATTCAGTCCAAGATAACTAATAAGGTACGACTGGGTGTGGCTTCCTATATAGCACGTTATATCTGGAAAGACATAAACATTCTTGGAAAACCTACACACTGGGACCAAAAGTGTATATCTCCGGTCACACCTCGTAACCTTGCGGCTAAAGAAAACGCAGCACAAACGGTATACAGTAGTGAGACCTTGTTAGTGTCCGTGCTGTATGCATTCTGGGTACACGATTCCTAAAGCTACTGTATACTTAAGTCTATTTCAAACTGACTGTAAATGTTTTACAGTCACCTGCAACTTCTGCTTCATACCATAGAAAAAAATAATGTGTTCGTTTCTTTCCACGAGTATGAGCCTGAGTTGTAAATCTATGTTCCAGACTTACATTCTTCATGCTTGTAACTGCAAAATAATCCTTAGAATTTCTTTGTAGTTACTGGATCAGTTAGTATTTACTCAACAACATGTGAGTAATGATCTGGAACATTAAAGGGTGCAAATGAAAACACTGCACTGGAAACATTGTATGGTTTGTATGTCGTACTGTTACTATCACTTACATAATGATTTACAAAGTACCGGAAATCACATGGTCAGAAACACAACTACGAGAGTTAAACGTACATACTGTAATATAAAGGTGTGCAACGTCATCGTTAAGTAAGTATTATAACACATATGGAAGGCCTGATCATTTAAAATCGATGAATAAATTGTCGGCATGTTGCATCTGTGTGTGTGAACTGAACACACACTCATTCACCAACACCACTCGCACATTACAGGAACTCGGCTGCGAGTTATTGCCACGTCCCCCGTACGGTCCTGACATTTACACATGTTTTGACATTAAAGGAGTTCCTGGGAGGCCGGCGTTTCAGATGTGAATCAGACAGACAGTCCGATCGTGGCTCCGGTGTACTGAGTAAACTTTCTACCTTAAAGGTGTCCAAGCTCTAGTGAGACACTGGGATAAGTGCATTAGTGTATCAGGGGATTATAGAGAGACATAAAGGGAGTTTTTACTCTCAGGACTGTCCCACTTTGACTTGAACACTTTTAATATTAACCGGAAGAAATCATGGTAATATTACAGATGAGTTTCCTCTAAATAGACAGAGATACTGTAGATGTATAGACTTCATCAACAATACACGCTTAGTGTCTAAGAATCCCATCAAGCTAAAATCCTAATTTGATTCGTGATGATCGTGAATTGTTTCATTTTCATAATTAAAAACACTGATACACGCAGAGTTGGATTTGGACTTCTTGTTTTTTTTTCAGGTTTCAGGTGTATTACTTTTCAATGTCGTTTTCACAAATAAGACAATAACTTATAATAAACTGATGTTATAGTGTAGACGCACACATACTTAAAATAAAATCTAAGGACATCCTCAGTCAAGTCAATAATCCAGTTCTCTAAACTGAGCAGCAGCTGTACAGTTCTCCCTGTCTCTCGTCAACGTGGTATTCTCCATCTCCCTTTTTTTCTCTCTTTTTTACATTTTTTTGTTTATTGGTAGATCATAAGTAGATCATGCTATAAGCGTCTATAATCAAATGCCGTTTATTGCAGGCAAAACTACGCTTTGATACTGTTATTTTAAAAAATATGAATATGATTTTTTAATTTGTAAATGTAGACGACTGTATATACAAATATTGTGTCGCTAAGTGAATAAAGTTTTATGGTTGCATTTTGATCCATTACTGTCAGACAACCATTGACTCTAATGTGCTAGTTAGTGGTCATACAGGAGTGCCAAAGTTTGCCTGGGTTTTTGTGGAGTTTGACTGGAAATGTGAGGAAAATGTGAACGTATCTTACAGCACCACAACGATCCAAAACTAATAGTTTAAATAGAATAAAAAGAAGTTGCAGAATGTCACTGAGAAAAACAGATGTCAGGACGGAGTTAAAAGGGAGGAAGCGGGTTCAAAAGTTACAACGAAGAGAACTCATGATCATGATCGTGGTGCGACGTAGCCGTTATAACTATTATTGAACAAGGGTTCTTTGTCACAGTGGCTGCAGTTTGCTTTTTAAATGTGTATAAGGAATGAAAAATAAATAAATTTGCTTTTTTTTTTTTAAAGCAAATTCGCAAAATGCACGTGCAGCCATGCTACTGCCACCAAAGTTATTAAATATATTATGATAATTTACTCATTTTTATTATTTTTTATAATAACCCTTTAATATCTATAATTCAAAAAAGGTATAGCTCAGTGGTACAAATTCTGGATTCCCAGGTTCGAGCCCCAGCGCCGCCGAGCTTCCACTGAAACAAAAGATATTTCTCCAAGGGTGGGGAGTATTTATCGCCTGGTGTACCAGAGGGCACATGGATGGACCTGTAACCCCCTTACCCCTACCTACACTAATTATAATTTGGGCATAATGATGGTACCTGATTATTGTCTAGCACTGTGGGTGGGGTGATGGTTCAAGTCCCACCTCTGGTCTGTGTGTATGGAGTTCTCCTCATGCTCCTTGGGTTTTTTCCGGTTTCACTCATGTAGTGTCCCCTGACTGACCTCACCAAATTGCCTGAATTGTCTGTTAACACTTTTCAGTGTGTGTGTTTATCCACGTTCTTCCTGGGATAGGCACCATGACCTCTGTGACCCTGTACTGAATTAGCGCATACAAGAAAGGGATAATTGCATCTTCTAAACATTATTTACATTTAGGTATTAGGCAGACGCTCTTATCCAGAGCGACTTACATTTTTATCTCATTATACATCTGAGCAGTTGAGAGTTAAGGGCCGCGCTCAAGGACCCAACAGTGGCAACTTGGTGGTTGTGGGGTTTGAACCTGGGATCTTCCGAACCGTAGTCCAATGCCTTAACTACTGAGCTACACCATATATAATTATATATATATATAAAATATAATATAATAATAATTGAAAATAAAATGAAAATAAGAAAAATTTAATTAGGAAATGGCCTTTTCCTATTTACTTGATCTTCAGGAAAATCAGATGATGTCATTCCCTGTTAAACATGTGACCTGTGAAATGTTACACATATTTTATAGTGGTTGAGTTCAGGTAACAAGGTTAAACAAGGTCGTTTTGGCAATGTTGTGGCAACAAACTGGACGGTTTTCCATAACCTGTGATGAAAAAGGATGGCTTCAAGGATTAGATTCATACATTATTTACATTTAAACTTAAATAAATAAATAAACTGTATATATAATTTAGAAAATAAATATTATATACTATATTTTATTATAGTATATATATATATATATATATATATATACTGTATAACATTTACTTTATTTGACTTAAGTAAATAAGCCTATTTAGTCTATAAGTCAAATATATTATTTATTATAGTATTATTACTATAATAAAATATAGTATATAATATATTTATTTTCTAAATTAGAGTGGGCTGAGTGAGGCAAAAATCAGATGCAATAGCAGCATTACTTTGCTGTGTAAAAAGCATAACAAACTTTTCTTTAAAAGTCTTTTAGTATTTTTCTTTCCACACTTCATTCCTGAAGGTTCTGTTACTTCACTTGAATCACCCGTGATTGCCACGCCCCCATTTGAGATCAAGCCAATCATCTGTTACCTACTGAGCACGTGATACTTTATCGCTGGGCAACCGTTACAAACAGGAAGTGGTCACGCAGGCTGAGAGGAGCGCGTGCTTTGTTTAATTTCTTGTTTATCGGACAAACCCGAGAGAAAATGGTGAAGCAGACCATCCAGATATTCGCTCGCGTTAAACCGACACATAAAACAGCCGCGGTGAGTAACGTGACCTGATTGTAAAAAAAAGGAAGAAAAGAAAAAGAAATAACGTAACGTGGAGAACGTAATGGTTTCAGACAGTACAGAGTTTTACATTTGTTTACATCAGTGTTCTTACTCCCTAATAAGTGTAAACAGCTTATAAAATTTTATTCGAATCCGCCCACAAGTTGTTCTGTGTCTCTCCAGTCAACATTTATTCATTTGTTTATTAAAAGCATTGCACAATTTAGTAAATCCCCATGACACAGTATAAACCATCAGTCACTGGCTGCAGTGAAGAGACATGGATGGACAAGGCAGAGCTAAAAGGCTTCAACTCTAACATTATATATTGATGTATGTCATAACTGATCTTCAACATGACTGATCCAGGTTGCATATTGTATCTTGTTATGTGAATTTTGCTTTTTCAGATGAGCACTATAAATCTAAATAGACATTTACGGGCCTTGCATAAGTATTTACATTCCATAAACTTTCCCGGATTTCCCAAGAACTGTAATAGACTTATCATGAATCCGCGCAGCGTTACCCTATAATACTGAACGAAGACGGGCGTAATCATTAAAATAAAATATTATATAATAATTATACTAAAGTGGTTTGCACTGTGGCCTTACACCTCTGGAGTCAGGGATGTTCCAGAATCCCACATCTGGTCTGTGTGCAGTTTTTAAGTTTTGATGTGTTCTCCCAGTGCTTGCTGAGTTTCCTCCCACAGTCCAGAGACATGCAGATTAGTCTAATCAACATTCCCAAATTGCCCAGTGTTTGTGTGTGTGTGTGTGTGTATGCATGTGCATGCAATTTACAGAATTATTCATTATTAGAGTGGCGCACTAGGTTGTGACTAAGAGTTAAGTAGATTCTTTTTTGTAAATAATGAATTTATTGATGCCTCATGGGATGTTCAAGGCTTGATAGAGTGACCCACATTTCCAGAAGTTGTGTCTTTCTGATGCTGTTTGTTTGTTTAGGTATTTTTTCTAACAAACTCTGTTGTCTTTTTTGAGTTTTTTGTTTTTCTGGACCACATAACACTTTATTTGCAAAAAGTCTTTATCCAGTGGCACCCACAGGGTCCAGGTTCGAGGCCTGCCTCTGGATCTGTGTGATTTGAGTTTGCATGTTCTTCACATGCTTCACATGGGTAACTCCGGTTTTCTCCCACAGTCCAAGACAACAGATTAGGCGTAGCCCTACAGTAGATTGGCACTCTGGAATAGGCTTCAGCCACCTCACAACCTTGTATTCTAGATAAAGGGGTATAATGCATAAATGAATGAATAAAGGAATTGGTGTATTTAATTCATTGCATTTGGTTGCAACAGTACTTCTTAGGCATTTCACAACAACAAGGGTATTTACTTATGCACAATGTTTATTTTTCCCTTAAATTAAAAATAAAATTTTAAAATGTGTAAGATATTCTTTCTTTGATTTTGACTTTAATATTATGGGTTATTTCATGTGAATATTTGTCATATAATCCCTGTTCAGGCCATTTCAGTTCTAGGGTGTATCACCACAAAATGTGGGCAAATCCAAAGGGAGTAAATACTTATGCAAGGCAGTTTATCTGTGTTAGAAATGCCAACATGTTTATGAAAGATTTTTTTTTGTTGTTGCTGTGAATGTTAAATAAAGCATCACAGGGAATTAAATGAACATTGTAGTGTTTGTTGTTTTGGTGTATATAGAACATTTCTGTATTATTTTATTTATTGTCCAAAAGGTGACAGCTATGTGACACAAGCAGCCTCTCATGCTGAATCATGAGATGAGATTGAGATAAGATAAGATGAGATGAGAAAACCCACCAAATTAGTGCAGGTCATACAGAATCTATAACGTCCTGAGTCGAGTTAAGTGTATCAGCAGCGAAAGCACAAAACTGTTCCGCGGTGCAATTCATGATTGTTCACTGATGTGTATTATGTATAAAATCGTTTTTTTCTTTTATCGAATGCTGAAGCTTTGCGTGTACCGCTCTTATCAGGTGTACTCTGTGGGTAATGAGGAACAGAGCGGAGGCAGCTTGGAGTTCGTCATCCCAAGGGATCTTGCAGACGGCTTCATCAATAACAAGAGGGAGAGCTACAGGTTCAGGTGGGAATAAATGACTCTTCACGTTGCCGATGGCATGCGAGGAATTTAATCCACATCCAGGAATTTAGGGGCTTTTTTTTAGGATTTTTAAAGAATTTATTTGCAAATTATGGTGGAAAATAAGTATTTGTTTACCTACAGTACAAACAAACAAGATTTCTGGCTCTCACAGACCTGTAACGTCTTCTTTAAGAGGCTCCTCTGTCTTCCACTCGCTACCTGTATTAATGGCATCTGTTATCAGTATAAAAGACACCTGTTCACAACCTCAAACAGTCACACTCCAAACTCCACTATGGCCAAGACCAAAGAGCTGTCACAGGACACCAGGAACAAAATTGTGGACCTGCACCAGGCTGGGAAGACTGAATCTGCAGTAGGGAAGCAGCTTGGTGTGAAGAAATCAACTGTGGGAGCAATTATTAGAAAATGGAAGACACACAAGATCACTGATAATCTCCCTCTAACTGGGGCTCCACACAAGATCTCACCCTGTGGGGTCAAATGATCACAAGAACTGTGAGCAAAAATCCCAGTTGAATGACCTGCAGAGAGCTGGGACCAAAGTAACAAAGGCTACCATCAGTAACACCCGTCGGGGACTCAAATCCTGCAGTGCCAGACGTGTCCTCCTTCTCAAGCCAGTACATGTCCAGGCCCGTCTGAAGTTTGCTAGCGAGCATTTGGATAAACTTTTTGGTAAAAAAGCAACAGTCCCAAAACATCACTGCTCTAGAGGAGATCTGCATGGAGGAACGGGCCAAAATACCAGCAACAGTGTGTGAAAACCTTGTGAAGACTTATAGAAAACATTTGACCTCAACAAAGGGTTTATAACAAAGTATTGGGAGGAAATTTTGATATTGACCAAATACTTATTTTCCACCATAATCTGCAAATAAATTCTTTAAAAATCCTTTTCTTATTTTGTCTCTCATAGTTGAGGTATACCTATGATGAAAATTACAGGCCTCTCTCATCTTTTTAAGTGGATGAACAATTGGTGGCTGAATAAATACTTTTTTGCCCCACTGTAAATATAGATATATACAGGTCCTTCTCAAAAAAAAAATTATTTTCTGTAATGTACTGATAAAGATTAGACTTTCATATATTTTAGATTTATTACACACAACTGAAGTAGTTCAAGCCTTTTATTTATTTTAATATTGATGATTTTGGCATACAGCTCATGAAAACCCAAAATTCCTATCTCAAAAAATTAGCATATCATAAAAAGGTTCTCTAAACGAGCTATTAACCTAATCATCTGAATCAACTAATTAACTCTAAACACCTGCAAAAGATTCCTGAGGCTTTTAAAAACTCCCAGCCTGGTTCATTACTCAAAACCGCAATCATGGGTAAGACTGCCGACCTGACTGCTGTCCAGAAGGCCATCACTGACACCCTCAAGCAAGAGGGTAAGACACAAAGAAATTTCTGAACGAATAGGCTGTTCCCAGAGTGCTGTATCAAGGCACCTCAGTGGGAAGTCTGTGAGAAGGAAAAAGTGTGGCAGAAAACGCTGCACAACGAGAAGAGGTGACCGGACCCTGAGGAAGATTGTGGAGAAGGACCGATTCCAGACCTTGGGGGACCTGCGGAAGCAGTGGACTGAGTCTGGAGTAGAAACATCCAGAGCCACCGTGTACAGGCGTGTGCAGGAGATGGGCTACAGGTGCCGCATTCCCCAGGTCAAGCCACTTTTGAACCAGAAACAGCGTCAGAAGCGCCTGACCTGGGCTACAGAGAAGCAGCACTGGACTGTTGCTCCATGGTCCAAAGTACTTTTTTCGGATGAAAGCAAATTTTGCATGTCATTCGGAAATCAAGGTGCCAGAGTCTGGAGGAAGACTGGGGAGAGGGAAATGCCAAAATGCCTGAAGTCCAGTGTCACGTACCCACAGTCAGTGATGGTCTGGGGTGCCATGTCAGCTGCTGGTGTTGGTCCACTGTGTTTTATCAAGGGCAGGGTCAATGCAGCTAGCTCTCAGGAGATTTTGGAGCACTTCATGCTTCCATCTGCTGAAAAGCTTTATGGAGATGAAGATTTCGTTTTTCAGCACGACCTGGCACCTGCTCACAGTGCCAAAAACACTGGTAAATGGTTTACTGACCATGGTATTACTGTGCTCAATTGGCCTGCCAACTCTCCTGACCTGAACCACCAAAGAGAATCTGTGGGATATTGTGAAGAGAAAGTTGAGAAACGCAAGACCCAACACTCTTGCGTGTTCAATATTAAAACAATTAAAAGGCTTGAACTACTTCAGTTGTGTGTAATGAATCTGAAATATATAAAAGTCTAATGTTTATCAGGACATTACAGAAAATAATGAACTTTATCACAATATGCAAATTTTTTGAGAAGGACCTGTATATTACAACTTCATTAATGTGTATTAAACTGGATACATTCCAGCCACACTGCTCCTGGTTGTTTATATTCTTATGGACTTGTTCTGAGATCAGTTGCAAATATTGTATGTAATTTTTAAAGACACAACAGGGCATGCTGTTATAGGACATAAAGTAATGAACATCAGAGTGATGTGATGTGGCTTAATGTAAAGCAGAGTTACTGTAATTACCCCAAAGTTGATAGTTTTCCAATAACAGCACATCCTGAGATGTATTATATTATGTACCACTTCTTCTTCTTCGTCTCCGTCTTCTTCTTTGTCTTTCGGCTGTTCCCTTTTAGGGGTCGCTACAGTGAATCATCTGCCTCCATCTAACCCTATCCTCTGCATCCTCTTCTCTCACACCAACTAACTTCATGTCCTCTCTCACTGTATCCATAAATCTCCTCTTTGGTCTTCCTCTAGACCTCCTGCCTGGCAGTTCCAACCTCATCATCCTTCTACCGATATATTCACCATCTCTCCTCTGAACATGTCCAAACCACCTCAATCTGGCCTCTCTGACTTTATCTCCAAAACATCTCACGTGGGTTGTCCCTCTGATGAAACATTACGTACCACATCAACGTGCCATTTATTTATTTATTTATTTATTTTTAATTACAGTATTGATGAAAATAACATTATAGACTGAGTGTTACAAAGCTCTGACAGTGGAGACTCCTTCCAAAAGTGTTGGTCTTCTTACATAAAAAAAATTAAAAAAAAATAAAAATAAACTCAACATTTACACTCTGAAGCTACATATAATTCCTGGAGGATCTGTGAAGCTAGATCTTTATATGGTTACAGAGATTTGAGCCTGTTTACTGCTGGTGATTTCAGAAGTGTTGTGCAAGTACACACTTCACCAAATAAAAACCAGCTAATCATTACATTTAATTCAATTCAATTAATAAATGAAATTAAATTCAGCGTGAATAAAAATAGGTTTAATTGTTATCAAGTGTGTTTTTTCAAAACTTCTCCTATTTTATTCTGTAGGTTTCAGAAGGTTTTCGATCAAGCAATCAAGCAAGAGGAAATCTTTGAGGCGATTGCGAAGCCCGTGGCTGATAAGTGAGTACTGTAGATCTGGTTTTTATCTTCGCTGTTTACATCGTCTTTAAGGTCTAAGCGACATTAGCATCATATTTACGTCATAATGTAAGCGTGGACAGACCGTAGCACGAGTCTAAACTAAACCAGGACTGAACTTTACGCTGCCGCAGCTCAAATGTTCATGAAGAATTTAGAATTATTGTATAAGTATAATGTATTTATATATCATCATTATATTTATTTATCATTTATTACTCATGAGTGATTAATATTCCTAACGTACAGTACCAGTCAAAAGTTTGGACACATGTTTAGCTTTGTTTTCTACATTTTAGAACAATACTGGATTTTTTAATATTATGAAATAACACGTACGGCGTTGGGTAATAAAATAACAACAGCAACAGTCGATTGGTATTTTAAGATAAAGATGAAGCTCAGCTGTTCTGGAACAGTTCTCGCAAGAGAATATGTCTTCAGAGCAGAGCATACTGTACAGTAAGTAGCAGATACTGTACATCTCAACATCAACTGTTCAAAGGAGATTATTGTGTATTTTGGATAAACACCTTCAGTTTTGGTTTACAGTGTAAAAAGAAATAAACGCTTGATAAAAAAGCAAGGAACAAATGTTTCGGTAAAAACGGTCAAGTTATTGTTAGACAGGTGTGATTTCCTCACGCAGTGTTTCACTTTGATTAGGTTTTTTGGATTACGACATGACATTAGTGATTAAATAGATACAAGTCTAAGTAGGTTAGTTTGTAGTCAGATACTAAACGTCAAAATATTGGTCAGAATGAACATAATAGAACTGTGGATAATATTTTGTAAACACCTTAATACAGTTCAAATCAATTTCATGTTATTCATATGGCGCTTTGAACAGTGGTCATTGTCTCAAAGCAGCTTTACAGAATCAAAAGAAAATTATGGAAATGTATAAATCAGAATGATCAGATCGTCCCTGATGAACGAGCCGAGGGTGACGGTGCTGAGGGAAAAACTCCCTGAGATGGTAATAGGAAGAAACCTTGAGAGGAACCAGACTCAACAGGGAACCCATCCTCATCTGGGTGATAACGGATAGCAGGGATTGATCTGCACTCATACTGTGTGTTGGGAGGCTGGAAGATCAGTATAACAGGAGATGTGGAGAAGTTCATATGGAGTCCAGTTCATTATTAGAGTCCATTTCATATATCCTGAACTATTGAGTCACAAGTCCTCAGAGAGCAGCCGTCCTCATCAGTCGAGTCCAGGATTAGTGATGTGTCTATGATGAACGAGTTGCTGTATGAGCCGGTTCCCATCTGAGAGACGATTTTCTATGATCTTTTTTTTTTTGTTGTTGTTAATGATGATCTTTTCACCGCGCTGTTTGGCCCCAGGCCCTCCATGTACAGACTGACTGAAAGAATGAACGCACTTAGTCTTTCTTAATGCCAATCTGCCCTAAAGACACTCTTATAGTCTTACACTGTCAAAGTAATTAATTGTTTATTAAGAACTGTATGGCACAACGTGTTCTTTTTGTTTTGAATGGTTTGTGTTTTGGATAGTTTATTTATTCTAGTACTTAATTATATATATATATATATATATATATATATATATAGAGAGAGAGAGAGAGAGAGAGAGAGAGAGTAAGGTCAATAAGTATTTGATCACCCTGTGATTTTGAAGTTCTCTTACTTAGAAATCATGGAGGGTCTACAATTTTCAGCATCGGTGCATTTCCACTGTGAGGGACAGAATCTAAAAAGAAAAATCCGAAAATCACATTGTATGATTTTTTTAAACAATATATTTGTAAATTACTGTGTCAAATAAGTATTTGATCAATTACTTATACAACCAGATTTCTGACCCTCAAAGACCAGTTATATAGTCCATATGCTTCTTACGGAGCCACTCCTTGGTTTTCCTGGCTGTGTGCTTTGGGTCATTG
Source organism: Clarias gariepinus (assembly GCF_024256425.1). Classification (NCBI taxonomy): domain Eukaryota; kingdom Metazoa; phylum Chordata; class Actinopteri; order Siluriformes; family Clariidae; genus Clarias; species Clarias gariepinus. The sequence continues at coordinate 1,351,529 of NC_071112.1, read as the reverse complement.
TCCAGCCACGACCCATCTTTAATGCTCTGACTGAGGGAAGGAGGTTTTTGCCCAATATGTCACAATACATGGCCCCGTTCATCCTCTCCTTAATACAGTGCAGTCGTCCTGTCCCCTGTGCAGAAAAACACCCCCAGAGCATGATGCTTCCAGCCCCATGCTTCACTGTAGGTATGGTATTGAGATTATACTAATCATTCCTCTTCCTCCAAATACGGTTAATGGAGTTAAGACCAAAAAGTTTTACTTTGGTCTCATCTGACCACAGGACTTTCTCCCATGACTCCTCTGGATCATCCAGACGGTCCCTGGCAAACTTCAGACGGGCCTGAACATGGGCTGACTTAAGCAGGGGAACCTTCCGTGCGATGCAGGATTTTAAACCATGACGTCTCAGTGTATTACTGATAGTAGCCTTGGAAACGATGGTCCCAGCTCTCCTCATGGCATTGACCAGCTCCTCCTGTGTAGTTCTGGGCTGATTCTTCACCATTCTTAGCATCATTGATACCCCATGTATTTATACATTGATACAGTACATGGGGTATCAATGTATCAATTTGGGCACCACAAAAAAGTGAACTGAATATTTAGTAAATCCTCCTTTTGCAGAAATAACAGCCTCTAAATGCTTCCTATAGCTACCAATGAGAGTCTGGATTCTGATTGAAGGTATTTTGGACCATTCCTCTTTACAAAAAATCTCTAGTTCATTGAGGTTTGATGGATTCCGAACATGGACAGCTCTCTTTAACTCACCAAGCCAATTTGAGTTCCAATAATTAGTTTTAAAGGTTTTGGAATCAATAAAATGACAACGGTGCCCAAATGTATGCACCTGCCTAATTTTGTTTAAACAATTATTGCACACTTCTGTAAATCCTATAAATTCCGTTTTACGTCTCAAATATCACCGTGTGTGTCTCCTATATGATATATTCAACTGAATTTTTTTTATCGTAACAACCACCGATTTATACAGGAAAATCATGAAGATTAACAAGGCTGCCCAAACTTACGCATCCCACTGTGTATGAAAAATGGCTAAATTCTTTTCTATGGTGTTTGTAGCAAAATGATCATTTTGAAAGTTCAGTACAAACTAAAAGATTTTTACACATAGGTAATAATGTTGGTTGTTTAAACAGTGATTTTTATGAACATGATGAGGATTTTATATCAAACATAATGTAAAAATAATGGTACTTTGGAATTTGTACACTGAATAATTATATACCAGTCATGGGTCAGAACATTGCTAAATTTGGCTGGATTGGAGAACCCAGAAGTAGTGTAGTACTAAATGACGAGTCTTTGGGAACTGAAAGAGCCGTCTCAGTCATCACACCCATATGTGCCTGTTAATCATACCATTAGCAGTTTAAGTCTTTCCTTGGCTTTTATAATACTTTATAATAAGGTCCACTCTTATGGGAAGGCTGGACACTAGATTTTGTAATGTGGTTTTAGGGATTTGTCCAATCCGTCACATTAATGGGTTCACTGACTGGTTTTGGATGAGGAGGTCTGGACTTCAGTCAGCGTTCCAGGTTAATGAAAAGGTGTTCAGTGGGTTAAGGCATAACTTATTAGTTTCTTTCTGGACTTCCCTTTGTGCGTTTACATGGAATCTATTAAATTCGAGTAATAATGAGAATACTAGCCCAATAGGAATAAAATGCATCATCTAAAAGTAGTATGAATTAATCAAACCAAATCAGAATGAATTTTTAATAGAAATAAGAGGGGTGATGTGTAAATCAGTTCATTCAGTTCCATGCTGTATAATAATGAGCTGCTAGTTATAAATGATCCATTTTGCCTTAGAGGGAAGACAAACTCTATATGTTTGTCTGTGTGTCTATTAAAAATATGTTGTGTTATTCCACTGCAAAGCTTTGACTTTGGACAAATCTATACATCTCTCAGTTTCTCCATATCAATAATTTTTTTTCTATTCAACAGAGATTTAAATGGAGGATATTTATGGATACTGTCTGCTTTTATCTTCAGGTATTATTCACACTAGATCACTAGATTGCGTCATTCTAAAGAAACTGGTGCTGGAACCTTGTGTACGGTTCTAGCTTGGGCATGGACCACACAGGCCTCATGACTCACACCGTGGGCTGACTGGCTACATGGACAGTCATGATGGAAAGCCGTGATTCTTGGCCTGTCTCTGTTCCCCAACCACTACATGAAACATTCACTCCACATTCACTCCACATCCAGCGCCATGCCAGCCATCCGTTTGACATTTCCATCTTTTCATCATATTGACAGGCCTGGAATTTCAAAGCATGCTCGAGTGGCTGATGATGGAAAATACCATTCGATGGCGATGATGAAGTAGTTCTCCGAAGTAGGCTCAAGGTTTCCGAGTCGTGGCTTTGGAGAATTAGGATGACGACTAGTGTGTGTTTGTGTATTAATAGTTAAAACGTTTGATTCTTATTGTTTTCTATTACACTGTTTGGCAACTTTTATGTCTTAACCTTCTTCAAGATAATAATACTCACCTCAATAGCTTAATTCTCACTGAAAATAGACATTGCCTAATTTTTCCGTAACATAAATATCTGTTAAAACCCAGTAATACACTGACTTATTTAAAATACATGGAGACCAAGAGGGTCATGACATTACTGTGACTTTCTTTTTATTTTTTGTCTCTATTTTCCCGTATTTCTGTCTGGTTGCAGCAGAAACCCACACTTCATTTCAACTTTTTTATGTGTTGATAAATTGCAAGCTTGAAGAATTTTTTTTTTCCCTTAAAAAGGATGCAGCGACTTTTGCCAGCGACCAAATGCGTGATGGAAAAACATGACATTAAGAAGTGAATTCTGTTCCTCTTTCTATAATAAAAGTAGTTCTCCCTTGCATTACTCATAATCTCAGTTTGGAGTATTCCTAAAACTCCACCCTTTATGTGGTTTGAAAGACCTTTAATTATCATGACGACATAGGACAGGGACAAAGCAGCAGGACTTCGCCCTTCGATCTTACCAGAGAAGGTTTTTTTTAATGCATTTTTACATTTCCATTAAGAAAGGAGGGACACACTTTATGAGGACTGTCTAAGCACAGATCTTTATTTCACTGGTTTTTGAGGATTAGTACACTACATTAAACTACGCTTAACAATAGCTCATGACCTTTTGGCGTGTGGGCTCTTCGAATGGTTATTACACGTGTTCGTCAGTGAGAACCAACAGCGCATCGAAATTTGAACAACTTTTCTTAGCATAGTTATAGGAATAGTTAAGAAATATCACACTAGAGGGAGTGCTGTTGTGATGAACATCAGCATGGCTGCGATGCGCTTGTAGGAACGAGGGCACATGTCACTCATCCCTCTATCTAGGAACCTCTGCAGTCCAACTATAGACCCTGGAGGCCAATGGTGACTATTATATTTATTCCCATTTTTTAGAACCGTGGTAGGACCTTCAGTCAACATTTACACACTCATTCTACGGGCAATTTGGACACTACACCAGTTAGCCTAATCTTTGGACTGTGGGAGGAAACCAGACTACGCCGACTGTGCCGCCACTGACATGCCAGATTGTTGTAATGATCTATATTATCAAATGAAAATCGTGTTCATAAAGAGAGACGTACATTTACACTATGTACGATAACAATCATTGAATAGGCCATAGTCTCAGAATAACACACAGTCTTTTGCAAAAGTTTAGGCACCCCTTGATTAATAACAGATTTTGGTGATTTTTTTTAATTGAAAAGATTAAGTCTCTCTTGGAAATGGAAAAACATTGATGTTAATTTTAATGTCATGAATTGAACAAAGTTAAACATTGGGATTTTCTCCCAGTTCTAGTTAAGTAATATTCTTTAGTCGTCTTGCACGCACAGCTCTTTTAAGATCTACCCACAGATTTTCAATGATGTTTAAATCAGGGGACTGTGATGGCCGTTCCAAAACCTTCAGCTTGCATCTCTTGAGGTATTCCATAGTGGATTTCGAGGTATGTTTAGGATCATTGTCCTGTTGTAGAAGCCAACCTCTTTTCAGCTTCAGCTTTTTTACAGATGGTGTGATGTTTGCTTCCAAAATTTGCTGGTATTTAGTGGAATCCATGCAATGCTTCCTGTGCCACTGACTGCAACACAACCCCAAAGGTTGATAGAGCCACCCCCATGCTTAATAGTTGGCAAGGTGTTCTATTCATGAAATGCTGCTCCTTTTTTTTCTCCAAACATGCCTTTGCTGATTGTGGCCAAAGAATTCCATTTTAACTTCATCAGTCCATAGTTTCCAAAATGCATTAGGCATCTGTAGATGTTCCGTTGCATACTTCTGACGTTAGATTTTATGATGTGGACACAGGTAAGGTTTTCTTCCGCTGACTCTTCCATGAAGGTCTTGTGGAACAGAGTTTTCTTGGTCTTCAAGATCTCATATTGACCTCCACAGTTCCCCTGAACTGCCATCTCTTAATTACATTTCTCACTGTGGAAACTCTTGAAATCTTCTGGAAATCTTCTTGTAACCTTCTTCTGCATTGTGGGCATCAATACCTTTTATTTTTAGAGTCTTACACAACTGCTTAGAGGAACCCATGGTTGTTGAGTGTCTGCAAGTGTGTGCACAAGGTTTGAACAGTCAAAGTATCTGTAAAGCTCTGAAATTGGCATTTACTAATGACAGCTGTTGCCATGCATCAAATCTAACGAGATGATTAAGGTCTGAAACCTTGTAAAAAAAACCTAAACCTCTGGAACTCTTAGGGTGCCAAACTGTCGCACAGTGCCATAATAATGTTTTTATTTTTTTTAATTTTTGTTCAATTTATGGCATAAGAAGTAACTATGCATCAATGTTTGCTGAAAATATTTTTTGTTAATGTCTTTTTAATTAAAAAAAATCAACAAAATCTGTTAAAACTTTTGCATAAGATTGTAATGCTAAACTGGTTATATAGGAGTTAATGTGAGAATTAGTACAAGAAAGAAGATATTGTAAATAAGTAGATAATGTGGATTTAATTCTGATTTTGTGAAGTTCTTGGTGAAGAGGATGGTCCATTGATTGACTCAGCTGTGCGGATAGTCAGGGGAATTTCACTCCGCCATCTGGGCGCCAGGGCAGAGTAAGAGTCTCGATGTCTGTGTTCCTCGTGTCTTGAGGCCTGGAGAGCCCTACTGGGCTTCGCTTGTGGCTCAGAGGGAGTGGAGTACAGAACGGGCTTCGTTAAGTGATTGCAGATTGGAGCGCTCTGAATCAGAATCAGATTTATATTGATCTTGTATTTATACAGAACTATGGCAAAGTTTTGAGCCACACCCTCAATTCCTGAATTTTCCAAAGAGACAGACTTTCTTGTATTTTTAATGAAGTCTAGAGGAATAGTTCCCCAGCCTTATTTGAAATCCTCGTTTGGCTCTCATGTTCAGTCCAGTCTCTGTAAATGACCAGTTTCAGAGGATCTAACCAGTGAGAAACGGGTGCAGATGATCAGGCCGGTGATTATTATACTGCTGACGCTGAATGCTGAGTGGTTGGAACAGACGAGAGGGGAAACGAGGTCGCTGCTGAGGTTATTACATAAACAACCAGTTTTTAAATTGTATCTTTAGGCCCTTTGCAGCCTAAATTCCCAATTGTTTAATTGAATTCACACCTAACTTAATTTAACATGAAGGCCAAGTGGGCCAAGACTTTTTCACAGTACTGTATATGCATTACATATGTCTCAGGACTTTAATTCCGAAGGGAGCACCTTCACGGAGCCACTAGGTAGAATGCAGTGATGGTGCAATTTTGGAAAACTTGGCAAGGCCGAGTGCAAGTCTACACTAAACAAAGCGCCACCCTGGTCTGAATGCTGTTAGTTGTTTCTTGAGTACTGGCAGTGCCATGCGTTTGCCATTTCCTGTCACCAGTCTCAGCTCCTGCTACACTTACTGCCTCCTGTTTATCTGGTGCCCTTTTACTTCCCTTTGTATAAAGCATTAGGACACGACCTATTGTACTTAGAGAAAGAAAGACATCTGCACTTAAATGGGCTTAAATAAAGAAAATAAATTCTGTTGTCTCTTTGGATAAGAAAAAAAATCTGTAAATACTGAATAAAATGACTGTAACACATATTTGTAATTTAAATCTGTGATTTGTAGTACGCGTCGCCTCTGGCCTTATAATACCAAGCACATGGCTAGTGTAAGACCTACGTGCAGTTAAGCATGTCAAGCCGATTAGCCCACGTTCTTATTCTTTATGGCCCAGACTAGCTGGATTCGATGATTTGTGGATGAGTAACGTGATGACCATTTGCTGCATAAAGACAAACAACTCCGAAGTTTCCAAGTGACTGTTTACGCATGTTTATGAGAAATACTTGCAAGACATAGACATTCCTGGGTTAAGTTTTTCCACTTGTGTTAAGTTGTTCCAATCTGGTTGACATTAAACCAAAGATGATGGTTCTGTGAATCCGGCTCGTGAAAATAGTGCTAACTTTCAAATCGCCAAGCCACATTTTGACCTTTTAATGGGATTTGGTGGAAAAATAACACGTTTGACATACAGTAGGTCGTTTCAAACGAACAAACTAAAACATATGATTCTTGCTGTATTTAGTTCCATCATGAAGAGTCAGAGCACCACAGCAGCGGGAGCTTAAAATGATGATTATACAGCAGGAATGTCAAACTTATTTTAGGTAATGTCAGGTGGGTCGGACCAAAATTAGTTTAGGAGAGCAGAAACCCTGGTTTTCTAAATGGGGATTGTGTGTCATGGAACTACACAAAGTAGCCCATAATACTGAAGCGGGGTAATAACATATCACTCACTCACTCACTCATCCTCTATATTGTCCATCTCGTACAGAGCCTGGGAAGTTGGGGCACGAGGCGGGGTACACCCTGGATGGGGTGCCAGTGCAAGCTCACACACTCACTTACACACTACAGGCAATTTAGGAACACCAGTCAGCCTAAGCGGGAAACCAGAGTACATGGAGGAAACCCACCACGCATGGGGAGGACATGCAAACTCCACACACACAAAGACGGGAATTAAACCCAGACCCTGGAGGTGCAAGGCGACAGTGCTAAACGCTACACCACCCATATCAAAACAGTTTGCCTAATTTTTTTTGTACCTCTCAGTACCTCTCCGTATGTTTACTGCTGTATTTTGCCCCCTAGAGGAACAGAACCGTGACCTGACGTCTCTATTCGATTGCACTCTTATACAGTCTATGTTTTAAATTTTAAATTCTTTGGTTGACTAAATTACAGCCTTCCTTAAGCCAGGCCTATTCTGTACGCAGTGTGTTCGAGTCCCTGGATATAGATCCAATTTATTCTTTACGTAGTGGAGACTGGAAGAAAAGGTGGCGCTTTAGGGCGAGTGGCGACACAAATGCTGATTTTATATACGATAACAAAACAGTTAGTAACATTAGTAAAAATTTAATCATGTTTTTTTTCCCTTGAAAAAAAAAAACGAACATTTATTTCCAACTGTCTTTCTGTCTGTATCGGTTTCATGTCATTCATAATCAAGAAAACGTGATGAATCCTTATTTAGTAATGGATGTTCCAGGGTAGAAGCCAAGCGTCCTGGAGCTCTCTCTGTACAGTTCTTCCAAGAGCTCTGTGAAACATCACTACGTGATCCAAAACCGATTTCTCTCACCCACAAGGTAATTGTTCCACCACCTATACAGATCATGAAAATTATGTTTTTTTTCTTTTGTTGTTTATTTGAGAGAACCCATTACTGCGTCAATACTTCAGCGAAGTGTCATCAAGTGCAGTTCATATTTCCAGAACGGCTGTCTCGGCGCCAACGCAGAAATCGCTTCCGTGCAATCCACGAACATTTCTGACGTGATGGCTCCTGCTGACGGTCTCACGTCCGTCTCTGGGAGCTCGGGCTCTTTTCCTTTTCCTCGGGTCATTTGAAACGTCAGGTTTCATTCAGTCACGGTTTACAGACACGGTGTGATCTTGTAAGCAGTTTCCGTGATCCATGTCGGCCCTCCATGGAAAGTGTGTGGTTTTTTTGGGCCTGATTGAGAACTGATTGCCTTTTTTTCCACCCTTTAAATGTCCTTGTTGTGTGTCTCAGTGTCTTGGCAGGTTACAACGGTACGATCTTCGCCTATGGACAGACTGGCAGCGGAAAAACGTTCACTATTACAGGAGGCCCTGAGTGCTACAGCGACAGAGGAATCATCCCGAGAACTCTGTCCTACCTGTACCAGCATTTCAGCCAAGTGAGTGACCACATCCGCACTGTTAGATAGTTTTATCACACTTGTCAATTTAAGGGTTTTCAAGACTCCAGGAATTGTATTTTATAGAGTCATAAACAAGGTATAGAAATGGAGTTTGGATTAAAAAAACAAAAAAACAAAGCTCACAAAAAAGTTTATATTTTATAGCCAGTTACCTGTACTTCTACGCCACTTTTTAACTTTTATATTTAAACCTGAATTCAATTCAGTTCTCAGTTATTCTTTGTTCTTGGATGCATGGATTCTATGCCAGTGGAATAGCAGTATGTACTGTACATGATGGGACCGTCTTAATAAAGGCAACTTGCCAGTTGTCTTTTATTTTTATAAATTCATCACATTATTAATAAAAAAAAAATGATTTTTTTTTAAAATACCTTTTCAATAAATCCTGTCTTAAAGTGTTTTATTTCTTATCCCACAGAATTTTAAAAATAATCACATACATATCTTTATAATTATTAAAGAACATGTTGTATTTTGGACCTATTTCTAGGTAAAATAAGTTATTTCTTTACAGTAGCGGCTATCACCAGTTGTTTCCTCACTCATATATCATAAAATCTAAAGGTGTACAGTATGCCACTCAAAAAGTGCTGACACTGGAGACTCCTTCCGAAATGTTATACTGTATAATAAACTTCTTTACCCTATCAATGATTAGGTTTATTCCTTAAATAACATTTCTAAATCATTGTATTTTTATTATTAGGCTTAGATTATTCGAAGCCATACAATATTATGTAAATATGTTGTTTCCACGAAAACAATAATGTCATAGAAACCATGCATCCATAATATTAACAAGCCCAAAAGCCAATTTTGTACAAATAATACATTTAATATCATGCATATGAATGCAGCGTATGTTAAAATAATAATTTATTGAGGCAAAACTCTTAATGTTACCAGTGTGGAAGTTTGCATTTCCCTTTATGAATGTGATATGAATATTCTCCAATAACTTGTACACCGAGCCCATGCCCTATATAACTGCTTCCAACTCCTGAAAAACTGAACAGCTTTTTTATACTTTCAGTTGTAAAATTCCCCTTTTCTTAATGCCATTTCTGTACGAAGCCTGCCAGACTGCTTGGCAAATCATTACGTATTTTTCTTGACATTTCTGCTAAAACTCTCCAAGATGTAATACAAGTGTCCTGCCTTCTTCAGATCAGCCCTGAGGACTGAAAGGGACTTAAAATACTAATTTACTGTTGATTAGGCTATAGTTTTTTATAATTTTGGCTACTGATCTACAAACCTAATTTAAAGCCTTGGTGTAAACCTTTTTGTTGTTTTTAAAAAAAACAAGTTTTAACATTTATAAGCTATTAAAGGATGAAAACTTGAAACCTTATGAAATACTTTTCTTGTTTTCAGGACAGCAGCATGGTGTACACCACTCACATTTCCTACCTGGAGATCTACAATGAGGTGGGATACGACCTTCTGGATCCACGACACGAAGCGTCCAATCTGGAGGACTTACCGTTAGTACCTTATTATATACTGTCAGTACTTTAGTATATACCGTCGGTACTTTATTATATACCGTCAGGCTTTTATTATATATCGTTAGTACCTTATTAAATACCGTCAGTGCTTTATTATATACCGTCAGTACCTTATTATATACCATCAGTACCTTATTATATACCGTGAGTACCTTATTATATACCATCAGTACTTTATTATATACCGTCAGTACCTTATTATATACCGTCAGTGCTTTATTATATAACGTCAGTGCTTTATTATATACCGTCAGTACTTCATTATATACCGTCAGTGCCTTATTATATACCGTCAGTACCCTATTATATACCGTCAGTGCCTTATTATATACCGTCAGTACCCTATTATATACCGTCAGTACCCTATTATATACCGTCAGTACCTTATTATATACCGTCAGTACCTTATTATATACCGTCAGTGCCTTATTATTGTAACGGTTAACCCCTAGAGGGCGCCAAAGCGACTGGGTTTGTTTGTTTTATTTTGGTTATTATGTTTAAGTTGGACTGCAGGTCCCAGACTGCACCTCGGTCAGGTGACGTAGGACTTCACCTGAACCGAGGTAAGGTAATTAAGTTGATTATAAAGAGCCTGACTGGAGCACAGTCAGGCGTCTAGCTTTTGTTGTCCTTTGGTAAAGTTTTATGTTGGTGTTTCTTTTATGTGCTTACTTAATAAAAAACTATTACTAAACCGCCAGCTCGCCTCCTGCAAATTATGCCACGACCGCACAAACGCCGACAGAAGAAACATGACAGAAAGCTAGACCGTCGTAGTGGCATAGCGGAGGTCGCTCCCCCAGACGTTTTTTGGGGGGGCGCTATCACCATCTGGCCCGAGCTGGCGGAATGGCTGGAGGACAGCGAGGAGCAAGGGGAGAGAGAGCTCTTGCAGAGCTGGGAAGGCTGCAGGCTGATCGAACCGGCGGACTGGCTGGAAGACAGCGAAGAGCAGCGAGAGAGAAGAGCGCGGCGCAGCTGGGAAGGCTGCAGGCTCGCCATTCGGCGGACGCCGTTCAAGGGTGAGGCAGAGGGGAGATACACGGTCCCAACCACCAGCCAAGAAGCACGGGCCGAGGAGGCCTGGCAAAACGGTGACGAGGACTTAACGGAGGAGGACTACACGTTGTTGGCACAGCTGAACAGAGAGCGCATTTCCGACCTGCGGGAGCAGGTGGCGCTACTCCAAGGGCTGCTCGTCCAGATTCGAGAGAACTGCGATGTAGCTCCGGACACTCTCCCTCTCTCTAATCTGGACGACGCGCTCCTCCTCCCGCTCCCGACTGTAGTCAACGCGGAGGTCTACGTGCCGCGGCTGCCAGACATGTCTACTCCTCAGCCGCCGCCTCTGCCAGACAGGGGAAACGTCGCTCCCGCTCCACAGCCGCCAAGCGTCGTATGCGGCGCTGCCGATCTGCCGCCTCCAAGCTGCATGAATAGCGAGCCAGCGTTTCAGCCGGGCTGTGAGGACGGCCTGCTGCTTCCTCCGCCTCCCGGCTTTGAGGACATCGCGCCAGCTCAGCAGCCGCCGATGGAGACAGCGATCGACGCTCCGGCTCCTCAGCCAGACTTCCAGGCCGGCCTGCTGCTTCCTCCGCCATCTGGCTTTGAGGACGTCGCTCCAGCTCCGCCGCCGCCGCCGCCCAGCACAGCGAGCGTCGCTCCAGCTCCGCCGCCGCCGCCCCCAGCTCAGCGAGCGTCGCTCCAGCTCCGCCGCCGCCGCCGCCCAGCTCAGCGAGCGTCGCTCCAGCTCCGCCGCCGCCGCCCAGCACAGCGAGCGTCGCTCCAGCGCCGCCGCCGCCGCCGCCCAGCACAGCGAGCGTCGCTCCAGCGCCGCCGCCGCCGCCGCCCAGCACAGCGAGCGTCGCTCCAGCTCCGCCGCCGCCGCCGCCCAGCACAGCGAGCGTCGCTCCAGCGCCGCCGCCGCCGCCGCCCAGCACAGCGAGCGTCGCTCCAGCTCCGCCGCCGCCGCCCAGCTCAGCGAGCGTCGCTCCAGCTCCGCCGCCGCCGCCGCCCAGCTCAGCGAGCGTCGCTCCAGCTCCGCCGCCGCCGCCGCCCAGCTCAGCGAGCGTCGCTCCAGCTCCGCCGCCGCCGCCGCCCAGCACAGCGAGCGTCGCTCCAGCTCCGCCGCCGCCGCCGCCCAGCTCAGCGAGCGTCGCTCCAGCTCCAGCTCCGCCGCCGCCCAGCTCAGCGAGCGTCGCTCCAGCTCCGCCGCCGCCCAGCTCAGCGAGCGTCGCTCCAGCTCCGCCGCCGCCGCCGCCCAGCACAGCGAGCGTCGCTCCAGCTCCGCAGCCGCCCAGCTCAGCGAGCGTCGCTCCAGCTCCGCCGCCGCCCAGCACAGCGAGCGTCGCTCCAGCTCCGCCGCCGCCGCCGCCCAGCACAGCGAGCGTCGCTCCAGCTCCGCAGCCGCCCAGCTCAGCGAGCGTCGCTCCAGCTCCTCAGCCGCCGCCGAGCGTCGCTCCAGCTCCTCAGCCGCCGCCGAGCGTCGCTCCAGCTCCTCAGCCGCCGCCGAGCGTCGCTCCAGCTCCTCAGCCGCCGCCGAGCGTCGCTCCAGCTCCTCAGCCGCCGCCGAGCGTCGCTCCAGCTCCTCAGCCGCCGCCGAGCGTCGCTCCAGCTCCTCAGCCGCCGCCGAGCGTCGCTCCAGCTCCTCAGCCGCCGCCGAGCGTCGCTCCAGCTCCTCAGCCGCCGCCGAGCGTCGCTCCAGCTCCTCAGCCGCCGCCGAGCGTCGCTCCAGCTCCTCAGCCGCCGCCGAGCGTCGCCCCAGCCCTTAAGCCTAGCCCACGAGAGGGGATCGACCGCCTCGGTGTTGGAGGTCCGGACTGGGACCGCTGGGGAGGGAGTCCGGGTCCTCCGGTAACGCTCCGGAGGAGCGTTTTTTAGGGGGGGGTACTGTAACGGTTAACCCCTAGAGGGCGCCAAAGCGACTGGGTTTGTTTGTTTTATTTTGGTTATTATGTTTAAGTTGGACTGCAGGTCCCAGACTGCACCTCGGTCAGGTGACGTAGGACTTCACCTGAACCGAGGTAAGGTAATTAAGTTGATTATAAAGAGCCTGACTGGAGCACAGTCAGGCGTCTAGCTTTTGTTGTCCTTTGGTAAAGTTTTATGTTGGTGTTTCTTTTATGTGCTTACTTAATAAAAAACTATTACTAAACCGCCAGCTCGCCTCCTGCAAATTATGCCACGACCGCACAAACGCCGACAGAAGAAACATGACAATTATATACCGTCAGTGCTTTATTATATAACGTCAGTACCTTATTATATACCGTCAGTGCTTTATTATATACCGTCAGTGCTTTATTATTTACCGTCAGTACCTTATTATATACTGTCAGTACTTTATTATATACCGTCAGTACTTTATTATATAACGCGAGTACCTTATTATATACCGTTAGTATCTTATTATATACCGTCAGTACTTTATTATATACCGTCAGTACTTTATTATATACCGTGAGTACCTTATTATATACCATCAGTACTTTATTATATACCGTCAGTACCTTATTATATACCGTCAGTGCTTTATTATATAACGTCAGTGCTTTATTATATACCGTCAGTACTTCATTATATACCGTCAGTGCCTTATTATATACCGTCAGTACCCTATTATATACCGTCAGTACCTTATTATATACCGTCAGTACCTTATTATATACCGTCAGTACCTTATTATATACCGTCAGTGCCTTATTATATACCGTCAGTACTTTATTATATACCGTCAGTACTTCATTATATACCGTCAGTACCTTATTATATACCGTCAGTACCTTATTATATACCGTCAGTACCTTATTATATACCGTCAGTACCTTATTATATACCGTCAGTACTTTATTATATACCGTCAGTACTTTATTATATACCGTCAGTACCTTATTATATACCGTCAGTACCTTATAATATACCGTCAGTGCTTTATTATATAACGTCAGTACTTTATTATATACCGTCAGTACTTCATTATATACCGTCAGTGCCTTATTATATACCGTCAGTACCTTATTATATACCGTCAGTACTTCATTATATACCGTCAGTACCGTATTATATACCGTTAGTACCTTATTATATACCGTCAGTACTTCATTATATACCGTCAGTACTTCATTATATACCGTCAGTACCTTATTATATACCGTCAGTACTTCATTATATACCGTCAGTACCTTATTATATACCGTCAGTACCTTATTATATACCGTCAGTACTTCATTATATACCGTCAGTACCTTATTATATACCGTCAGTACTTTATTATATACCGTCAGTACCTTATTATATACCGTCAGTAACTTATTATATACCGTCAGTACTTCATTATATACCGTCAGTACCTTATTATATACCGTCAATATATATATACACAATATATCGTTCGTACCTTACAGTATTTCACTTTATACAAATACTGCATGGGACAGTGACTGTGTATGGGTAATGTCCATTCTTATCATAAAGGGTTGGTCATTCCACCCTACAAGATCCACATCTGATCTGATTGAAAAGGATGTAAAAAGTTAGAAACTGCTGGAATAAATACCTGCAGTCCCATGAGATATAAGAAATATAAAGGGTGTTCAAGTCAAACCGGGACCTGGTGTATAAAAGAGTACAAGCTGATCCAATCACAGCTCCGGCGTACTGAGAAAACTTTCTACCTTGATGGTGTCCAAGCTCTACAGTAAGTGCATTAGTGTATCAGGGGATTATACAGTATAGAGAAATAAAGGGAGTTTTTACTCTCAGGACCGTGTTCTGTTATTCTGTACACTGCTTTGACTTGGACGCCTCTCGGAATACTGTGGAGACGGTAAAGCTTTCTTCTTAGAGTGTCTAGTGTGTCCAGATGTGAAACTTTTCCACAGAAGGACTTTCCACCTTCTCTCTGGAACATGACAAGCTGTGTTCCGTCAGTCCTGTTAGCTTTAAGAGAAAGCTGGGTGGCTGTTATAGCTGTTATAATGTACAGTAAATGATAACAGCAAATATATCGCTTTGGACACTAAATGTAGCCATACACTAGTAAAAAATATAATATCAACATTATTTTCGTAAAATAGGAAAATGTCATTGTAGACATATTGCCGTGCTAAAAGTGGAATCAAACACTTATTAAACCTCTGTGTCTTTAAGCATTCCAGAAGAACAGTCTTGCTATTTATATGCTCTTATTATTTCAGCATATGTAATATTCGTGTGAAGTCCTTAAACGGGATTGAATAATAAATCCATTATTAAGTCGTGCCTGTCGGCTGCGATACACAACGCACGAGCTGCTTCTCAATATTTCTGCTGTCTCCCATTCCTTTTATTGTAGTCTTTCTGAGTTATATGACCTCCTCACTGTGGCTCTTTATTTTCCCAGTCTATCTCTGTTATTTTCTTTTGGCCCTAATTTATCTTTTTGATTTATTAGTTAATAAACACAGAGCTTTTTGTAGTTATCTTGGATCCGCGTGTGTTACTGTTGGTTCTCCGCTCTCTCTTTCATTTTAACTCTCGCCGTCTTCTCCGGTCGGGGATCCAGCTCAAGGCCCTGCGTCCCGCTAATTACATGCTGCTGAAAATAGACAATGCCCACTCCTGACCACACAAGCTAAACTTTCACGGAGCTATTCAAAAATTTGCTGTCACAAGTAGACTGTTTCCTGCTTTTCTCCTCTTTTTTTTCTCTCTTTCCATGTCTTTCTCGTTATCCGTGGTGTTGTTCAGCTGTCCTAAGCTGTGGGTGTCAACAGTTCAGACTACAGCGTGGACGGACTCAGGGACGGACGGAGTCTCCTTACAGAAATGGTGCCGCGGTGGAGCATTTTGTCCCTCACTATTAAAAGCAGACGTCTTTCGTCATTCATTTCCTCATATTCATATTTGTGCGCTCCTGATCCAGCTTTCTGAAATTTCAATGTTAAACAACACACGTCTGATCAATATGCAAACATTCAGACATCTGCTATTTTTCAACAAGCAGATGGACGCCAGTGAAGCCATAAGTTCAAAGCTACTTTCTGCCATCTGTACAAACTATCACTCAGCACTGAGCTACTGCACACGGGCAGGAATCTATTCATCTGTTTTTCTGTCTAGTCAGTTCATTATCACGTCGTTTAAGACTTCCATTAGATACATATGGGCGACTACATGATCTAGTGCCAAAGTGATATTACATTTTTATGTAAAGTAACACACAGTCATTTGAACTTCCATAAAGTGTTCTTAACAACAGCTGGGTCAGAGGTAGCTCAGTGTTGACCTACTGATCGAAAGGCCCAGGATCAAACCCCAACACCTCCAAGTTTTCCTATGTTAGTCCCTTGATGAGGCTGTTAATCCTCACCTGCTTATATGTGTAATAGGATCAGATAAAAATAAAAAAGTTACTCTGGTTAAGGGCATCTGCCAAACTCCGTACTGTAAATGTAAACTTACATGCATGTTTCAGATAATTAACGTTAAATATTCATTTCCGCCACATGCCGAAAGACAAAGACGTAAAATATTCATAATACTTTTATAATCCTTGTATCTACACTTACCAATTACTAACACTACCTTAAAATAATCATCTTTAATGGATTTCTGGCTTCCTCTGTATTATAAAACTGTAGTGTGTTTTAGCTCAGGGTCTTGGAGGTTTACGTAGCAGAGTCATGTGGCGGACACTTTAACGCAAAGGGTTGCATGCGTGCGGGGTGATGTCATGCGTCCCAGGAACTTCAAAGGCATAGAAGCGAATGTTGCCGTTGTATCTCCGCATTGAGTTCAGCCGTGAAAAGACTCCACCAGCTCCCGCTGGCACTTTCACTCCCGCACAGAGCCGGCTTTTGTGCTCCTGGAGCCGAAGAGGGAAAGGCCGTTGTGCCTTCATGGTAAGGTCCTGTTCCCAGCCGGAAAAGCCACCCAGCTATCGGATGACACGATCCGGTCAGCCAGTCAGCGAAGAGGAGCCGTTCAAGGGAGCATGCAGGAGCCGATGCCCACGCCACTCTCGGTGGGCAGATTTTGCCACTCTGCCCACCGCCATTGTTTGCCACTGGCCACCTGCACATTTACGGATTTCCTCCCATTTTTTCCCGTCCTCCCTCCTTAAACGCTTCCTTTTCCTTCTTTTCCAAATAAAATTAACCTTTTCTTCTTGTGTCCAAAATACAGTACAAAAGCTAAATGCTGCACCAACCCTGTAGCCACCGAGAAGTGTAAGGGTTTTAAGTTGGATACTTGGGGTTTGCTTGAGCTGTGTGTTGTTTATCCATTCATCCCTCCATCCATCCTTCTATCCACTCATTTATTGTCTACACCACTATCCTGTGTAGGGTTGTAGGGAACTGGAGCCTTTACCAGGGAACTTGGGGCACAAATCACCCGGGATGGGGTACCAACTCATCACAGTGTACAATTTAGAAATGCCAATCAAGCTTTTATACTGTGTGGGGGAGGAAACCCACATGCAAACTCATGCACACAGGCTGAAGAGAGGTTTGAACCCCAACCCTTGAGGTGCGAGGCTGACCTTGTTGTAACACCACCTGTGTGGCTTGTGTGGCTACAGATATCCATACGTACCTGTGTGTTTTTAAGTATTCAGTCGAACGAGGATGACTCTTTTGTATAATTGTTCAGTTTGTACTTGATGACGCACACCGGTCCACATTCTGTGTTTTGACTTTTACAAGGAAGGTGACAATAATGGAAGATCCTGATCAGAACATTCACCTGAAGAATCTGTCCTTACAAACATCAGCCAGTGAAGAAGAGGCTCTGAACCTGCTTTTCCTGGGTGACACCAACCGCATGATTGCAGAGGTGAGGAGGATTTTGCTGGATAAGTACCAGATCATTCACACACTTACTCATACACCCACTGACTCACTTACACACATTCATTCACTGCTCAGTTGCACTCACACTCATTCACTGCCCCCGTCCTGCATGGTTTTTTTTTTTTTTTTGCATATTTTTTACACTTCAATGATTGAGACCATCAAACTGTTAACCTAAGTAAATAACCTAAGTAAATACAAAATGCAGTTTTTTAAATGATTATTTCATTTATAAAGGGAAAAAAACTGTCCAAACCTGCCTGGCTCTATGTAAAAACCCTTTAATATGGGTGAATTAAAATAATTCTGCAAAGAAGAGCGGGCCAAAATTCATCCACAGCGATGTGAAAGACCCATTGCCAGTTTTCACAAACACCTGATTGCAGTCATTGTTGCCAAGAACACCCCGTTATGCTTTAGGTTTTGGTTTAGGGGGCAATAACTTTTTTACACAGGTAGGTTTGGACAGCTTTTATCATTAACAAATAAAATCATCATTTAAAAACTGCATTTTTGTTTATGTTGTATCTTTGTTTAATATAGAAATTTCTTTGATGATTTCAATTATTGAAGGGAGACAAATGCAAAACAATAATAATTCAAGAAGGGGGCAAATACTTTTTCACGGCACTGTTCACTCATTCCCTAGCTCAGTTACAATCACACTCATTTGCTCTTATTCTCTTACACTTATTTCATTACAGTCCCACACACACACACACACACACACACACACACACACACACTCGGTTATACTTACTCATTACCTCCCGTCTTCCCTCTTTCATCCACATTCCCTCTTATTCACGCCTCTTCACTCGCTCACTTTCTCACTTGATCTCTCTCTCAGTGACATTAATTCACTTAGTCACACTCACTTCCTGCCTTCCTCCTCCCTTCCTCCCTCCATTATCCTTACTTGCTCACTCCATCACTCAGTTATCTATAAGCCTCCTCACAATAGTGCGATTATTGTATTACAACAGTTCTGCTTGCGTTATACCATAATAAGGCAGTGTTACAGACTGAACAACAGACTTCACTTATCCACTGATTAAACATGGTGTTCAGTAAGAAGATCAATGATCATGTAGACATCTCTGATCATTCTTGTAATTATTTATTTATTTGATTGGATTTTTAGACGTACACGTCTCACTCTCTCGTCAGTATATTTCACATGCAGTACTGTAGGTTCACTCGTTAGTTACTGAAACAACTGCACTTTATTACACACGCTTGGTTCATTTTTCTGTAAAGTTCTCTGTAATGCCTGTAATATGTTACATTTTTTATAGTAACTATACAGGGACCGGTTTCTTGGTAACGTGACAGGCTGCATTTTTCCCTCTGATGTGGTTTAAGAGTTAGAAAACGGTTCAGGATGTGTTGTTATTGAAACACAATCAACTTCATAGTAATCAACTTCTGCTTCACATCACATAAACCTGCTGTTGATTATTTTCCTATAATAGCATGCAGCACTGCGCTTTATTCCTCACTCAAGAGGCTTTTGATTGGCGTTCAGAGGAAGTTTCCTGGACGCTTCCTCCAGCACATTTTTCCCCCCCTTTTAATTCCAACGAAACTCAACAACTGCAGTCTCATCTGGGTAGAACTTTTAGTGTGAGGAAAACAAATACCGATCCCGCAGTTCAACGATTTCGGCGCACTGAGAGGACGTGTGATGAAAGTTGGCCGAAGCGTTTGTGTTTTTTGTTCCGAGCTTGTACTCGCTTAAATCCCTCACGGAAAGCGAAAGGATAGCGAAGGATCTTTGTTCCAGAATTCCTTCGGGTCTTTCCGTTTCCAGAATGGCCGTACTATAAGGACCCGTGGTGCTCATTCAGCCGCCCCCATGTTATCTAAGCCTTCACTCTGATGAGGAAGTTATGAGCTCGTGGGCCTCGAGTTTTAGCCCCGCACTCCTTTCCAGGTCACAGGACGATCCCTGTTCATCCTGTGAATGCAGTCTTTTCTCTTCGTCTCCCACCTGCTTGGGAACGTCCAGTTTCAGCTCTACACGTTGCTCAGTGTGTCACTCCGATCGCCCGTGCTCATTGGGGAATCTGCTTACTCAATCAGGCGGTTCTCTTGGTGTGTGGCCTGGTGAGCTGGCCAGGGTCAGACTTTCTTTCTTTTTTTTTTTTTTTTTTTTTCCTAAAGTGTAAACAAGAACTGTGGTTTAAATCTCTGAACTTTGTAGGATTATCCAGGATAATAAAACCATTGCGCAAATAAATGTTCCTGTCAGCTGAGATTGATGTCTGCTGCTTTCTTCATGATTTGGTCAGTTTTTACTCAGATGTTTGCGGCGTACAAAGCCACACGGCTGTCAAGCTGTGGAGTGAATAACGTTGATGCGGAGTGCTGTACTTAAATGTTGTGTATGTAGGATATGAGTTAAATACATATTTTTGTGATGCTTAAAGTAGTGCAGTTACAAGGTTAGCTCTGACTATAATGTGGGTGTTCATAAACTGTACATGAAATTTGATTGGACACCAAATAAAACCCTGTTTGTTTAAAAAGTACATTAAGTTCTAAATGAATAAGATTCAAATGCTAACATGGTCCATGCTGCATAAAATGGAAATTTTGGAAATTTTACTAAAATTAGGCACAATCCTTACAACAGAATAAATATATTCATTATATTCAAACTTTGGCTTTGTGCAAAGCTCAGGCTGTGCAGAAGTTCATGTCCCTTATTGTATTTTAATTATTTCCCATTTTAATGGATCTGGGTGAGTTTACGATTGGCATAGTGGTCTACACTAATCAGCCATAACATAACAGCGGGAAACTTTATGCCCAGTACTGTGTAGGTTCCCTCTGTGCCACTGGGGCAGCTCTGGACTGTCAGGGCGTGATTTAGGTTGCGGGACGGGCCTCTATGGATCGGATTTGTTTGTTCGTGCATTCCATGGGTGCTCAATCAGATAAGGATCTGGGGAGTTTGGAGGCCAGGATGCTGGACGCTTTGGTGGCTGGGCTCAGTGTGTGGCAGTCTGGATGTTCTGGTGCTTCTATCCTGGCCAGCATTGGTGTTTTTGGCGTTTTGTGCTATTTTGGCTTTTCCTTGGGATCGGACTGGACGGACTGGCCTTTGGTCCCCATGACCTGGCCACAATTACTGGCATATAATTGGTAATTAAGCAATATCACATGAGAGGGAGAGCTGAAAAGGTAGTTTAAAAGTCTTATCAGTGCTATATAGCCAAAAGGAGAGGTGGACATGGAGGTGGACAGTCTCATAAGATTCTCTTTATGCTTCCACTTCAGAATATCAGCTCTGTTCACTTCCAGTGTTGAATAAACAGAAAGCTAATGTGCTCTGTATACTCACCAGTTTACTGGTGTATAGTATAGTTAATAATCAATGTTAATGCGTGAGTGTTGTGCATTTACATGCATTTTAGACCAAACACAGAATTGGCAGAAATTTGTAGCCAATCCACAGCAGTAACACATTGATTGGGGAAAAAAAATTTAACATAAATATAATAATATTGTTTCATTCCTTCTTAAGTTTTGTTCTTGCTGCTGTTTTGGGTCTCAAACAGTCCTCTCGATGGTTACTGGACATCTTTGCCTGTCTTTTACCATGTTAATATGTAATAGACTCGTCAGTGTATAATGTAGGTAAAACTTTAATGGCAAAATTGGGACAAATGCACAAAGACAGCTGAAGTGTGTGGCTCACGTCCCGAGCTCTAAATCAACGAGGCGTTGAATCAGTGGAGGAGAGTGCTGAAGGTCTTGTGAGCATGTCAGTAAACACGCACTGCATCAGCACGGCCCTGTGTGTCATCACACTGTAAATACAGCAGGCCTTTATCTGATTTAGCTGTGGGGTTTCCCTTTGCTTTAATGTGTCATTTGAGGCTATGCACAGTCTCTCATCTTTTGCTCATTGAAGAAAAGATCCCGTGGAGTTGGCGCAGGACCAAGCTGCCGTCTCTGTGGTTTGGCCTGACCCGACCCGGTTATTTTTGGCTCTAGTGAAAGAACCTCATTCAGATGATTATAGTTTACCAGTCATTAGTCACACGTGTTGACCATCGATTCTACCCTGGGAAAGATGTAAAGAGACTCACACATGCATGTCTTTTTTTGTGTGTTTTTTTTTCTTTTTCTTTTAGACTTGAAGCACCCCGTTAACTTCGCCTCTCTCTCTCTCTCTCTCTCTCTCTCTCTCTCTGCTCATGCAGTCACCTTCTGATAAGCTGATATCTTTGTTTCTTCTTGCTAAGCTCCACTCAGAAATATGGCCTAGTCCAGCGTTTCTGTTTCGCTGTATTTATCTAGAATTGACTTTGACTTTAAGTAGCTGTCAGTCTGGCTTTCAGTTCCCTTCTTGAAAAATCAACTGTGAGACGGGACAAATGGGGGGAAATTAAATAATTAAAACTACGAAATTTGTACCAATCACTTCCAGCAACGCAGCACTCGAACCCCGAACAAAGTCCACATGTTAGGACAGACAGGGTCCAAGGCTGGAATACACCTGGTTGGGATGGCATCCATTTGTAGAGCACCATTTACACACATCCACACACCCATTTCAATACTACACTACTGCTGCACTACCATCTAAACATCGAAATACTGTCTATTAGTTATGTACACAAATTTATGTCTATTCGTATATAGCATGGTAATATATCAGAAGGGAAACAGGCAGTCTGATCAAGAACATATTTAATAAAATTTATTGGTATACAAAAGTATATTGGTGTTAAACTGTATATATTCTGTAAGCATACTCAAGACTTATTTTCCTTTTCCTTTAATATTCAATAGTAACTGATTTAAAACGATTAGAATCAAGTTGATTGTTCATGTTAAATGTTCTCGCACTGATCTTCTGTCCTCATATAACCTTGTATCACTCTAATATAAATGCCTGACGATATAACTCCGTGAGTCATCTCCCTATCTGCTGCACTATCTGTGTTTTCTGCCCGTCTTGTCTTCTCTCAGACCCCGATGAATCAGGCCTCCACACGCTCTCACTGCATCTTCACCATTCACCTGTGCAGCCGTGAGCCGGGATCAGCCACGGTACGTCGCTCCAAGCTGCACCTGGTGGACCTGGCTGGATCTGAGAGGGTGGGGAAGTCCGGCGTCGGGGGCCAGATACTCACCGAGGCCAAGTACATCAACCTTTCTCTGCACTATCTTGAGCAGGTCAGAGGGCACACTGCGTGTTCACTGTTCCTAATGCCTTCTCTGGTGATGTCAGACAAAAAGATTTTTATTTCTCATTGTGAGAAAGACATTTACAAATTGAAAATCCAACAGCAAGCCAAAAAAACTGAAACAGCAGAACACAAGACACATGAAGAGTACAGAAACAACACCCTTAACTAAAAACAAATGGTTGGTCTTTACTGAACATCCTACGCTTGTTGCCAATTGGATAGAGGGTATGACAAATAATGGAACTTTTTTTTCTGATTCCTATATACTTAGCTTATAAAAATGTATTTATTACAAATGCTATGTAATAATAATAAAAAAAAAAACCTCACTCTTATATAAATAGGCGTATGTGAGTATTTATCATTTTTTATCATTCTCATGATGCTGTCCAAAGTTCTCAGGATAACTCCACTTAACTTACAACATATAAAGGCCCTTAATAAAATCAGTATCAGTAATAATTAATTATTAATTAATATTATTACATTTCTGCTAATTTTACAAGAAAACATTAACTGTAAGATGCGGTAGTGATGGCTCAGGTGGGTAAGACTCAATAATAATAAGAAGAAGAACTTTATTAATCCTAGGGGGGAATTGCTCAGTTTTCGCATATCCCAATTAGAAAACTGGGGTCAGAGCTCAGGGTCAGCCAGCTTGCAGTGCCCCTGGAGCAGATAGGATTAAGGGCCTTGCTCAAGGGCTCAACAGTGGCAGCTTGGCGATGCTGGGGCTCGAACCCCTGACCTTCCGATCAGTAACCCAGTAACCCGCACTCTTAACCAACTGAGCCACCACTGCCCTAGTGTTGATTTCTGGGAGCCCTGCGGTCGGTGGGTTGCCATGCCTCGTACTACCCAGCCACTGCATTTTAATTTAGCATTTGTTAAATGTTAATGTTTGAGATATTATAAACCTGCATAATCTGTTTCCTCTAACCAGTTTGTCACGTGTTTCTCTATTCCAACACTGCAGGTTTATAATACAAGTAAATCTAAGTATATTTAATTATGATTAATCACAGACTATGTAAGTCTAAAAAATTTTTTTATCAGTTGACAGCAATAATAATTACTGTATATAGTTACAAAAAAGCTATTAACTTGAGGTTTAAAAAACGTTAGCGTACTGTTTTTTTTTTTATTGGCAGTGAAATTTGCACAGTTCCTTTAATACAAATAGAGAATGTTAGTCACAGATAAAGGTGTGCCACAGTGCTGAAAATAGCCCTTTTACAGTGCTGTTCTGACTAATGGGTTTATTACAGGTCATCACAGCTCTGTCAGAGAAGAATCGCTCTCACATCCCTTACCGAAACTCCATGATGACGTCTGTGCTTAGAGACAGTCTGGGTGGCAACTGCATGACCACCATGATCGCCACGCTGTCAGTGGAGAAGAGAAACGTTGATGTAATGCTTTATGACATTTAACACCTACTTACTGTTCATTTGTCGTCAACATGAATGCCATGGCAGTATTGGGCAGACAGTGAATTTGTTTTATTGTTTTGGTGCAGAATGATCATACAATATATACATCTTTAATAGAAGAAAACCCTAATAACTTGGTGCACAAAGTTTAACTCATTTATGGGGTTTCTCAACTCATAATACACCTAATATTTGGTTGAATGTCTCTTAGCGAGTTTACTTTTAGCCGAATCTTGTGGTAACCATCAGCAAGCTTCTGGAAGGATTCTGGTTGGATATTTGACGACTCTTCTTGGCAGAATTGAGAGTGTTGAAATCCATTTGTTGGTTTCCAGGCACAGACACAGCTTTTGAAGCATGGGAGACAAATTTTTCGATTGGGCTGAGGCTCCGAAAGCTTAAAGTTAGCCTGCTTTATCCATTCCACAACCAGCTTTGATGAATGTTTGAGGTTGTTGATCTGTTGGAACACTTAATCATGTCCAAATTTCAACCAAACAGCTAATGATTTGGGTTTATGCAGAAGAATTCTGAGGTAGTCCTCTTTCTTCATTCCTCCATGCATTTTGTGCAATGCGGCAGTTCTGCTGGCAGTAAAAAGGCACCATGCCACATAGTGATGCTACCACCACCATGCTTAACAGCAATCAGTTCTACTTTTACTCATTCAAACAGAAAGCTCTCTAATCAAACTTAAAAAATGTTGATTTTGAAGCAAGGGATACTTAGATGGCACCCTGGTTTTCCAGCAGCATCCAGTTCATGGAAGATCTGTGCCTTGGTGGTTCCTGGGTTGTTCCTGGGTTGTTCCTCACCATTTAAATCATTTTCATCTCAGCTGAGGGTGAGAGTTTTGGTCTTCTTCCAAACATTGGCGAAATGGCCACACCTGCCAGTCCTTGTACTTGCATTCAATTGTTTGAACTGATCTTGGAATCTTCAGTTTCTTAAAAATAGTTTCAACTTTTCTGACCCATGTATGTGTTCTATCCTCTTTCTCATATCTGTACTGAGCTCCTTAAAGTCTCATTGTGCTAAGTGTTGGTCAAACCAATAAGTGTTTGTTGAACAAATGTGTTTTATATATATTTATATATATATATATATATATATATATATATATATATATATATATATATATATATATATATAATTATATTATTATATTAGTAAATTAAACATGTGTTCTAATTTCCTGAAGCTTACTTTTACTGAAGATGTATGTTGTATGATCATTTTTAACCAGAAAAAGACCAAACAAATCCATTAACACTCAATATTGTCACGATATTCATGTTCATGGGAACAAACCGCACCTATAGATATAAACACAGTAATAAAATGGCCAGTGAAAGTTGACCCTGAATAATCTGTAACTCAAAGTAAAGGACTGCATCATGTCGAATCCCTAACATCTGGCTCTCTCACAGGAGTCGATCTCCACGTGCCGTTTTGCCCAGCGAGTGGCCATGATTAAAAACGAAGCGCTCCTTAACGAGGAACTGGACCCGTCACTGGTGAGTCTGAACGCCGGTTCTGTTTCCCACTTACTCAGTATATATTTTTTCTCATCTGTTTTGTATTCATGCATCGTTTCAACTCCTGTGTACATTTTGCTATCGCGTTTCCCTCAATATCCAAAATTCGCTCAAAAATGAGTCATACATCATGAAACTGGCAATTAAATGGAGCTTGGCTGCGTGTTTGGAACTGGAACGGCGTCCTCTTGTCCTTCACACCTGTGCTTACATGGTCTACATACCGCCGTGTCATCAGCAGGACTGTCTACAAGTCTTTGCACATGGAGAAAATGTGGAAAAGCAACTTTTGTATGATTGTTTAATAGTTTGCATCATATTTTTTCTTCCATTTTGAAAGAACCCAGAAATGTTGTTATCACTCACTGGCCTTAATGGTTGTGTGCCTCGGGCACGCTCACTAAATAACACAAAGCCATCATTTCGCTAAGACGGCTCGCCATCGACGCTGGTTTAAATAGTAAACAGCTGCCTGAACGCGGATCTAGTGCTCTTTTGACAACCTGATATTTGCAAACCCAAGACTGCAGCCGTGATGTAACTTCAAACCCGCTTGGCTCGTGCGGTTCCCCAAATTAGCGTGAAGCTGATCTCTAAGCCCTGGCTGTGTTTAGTACAGTGGGCTTCCCCCGGCTGGCCTGCATCTCGTCCATCATCTCCCGAATGCGACTGTTGACTCTATTCGGAGTGAAAGTAAACATTCCGCAAATGAGCGAACGCTCCTGATTTGTTTTCACTAGAGGAAAACGATCAGATCTTCTCTTATGGAACATTTTGTGGGAAGGTTAAGGCAGGGAAATGTGCAATCTTTTTTTTGCAAACTAAAAAACTGATAAGGCTTGTTATCCAGCTCAGGACACAGGCCTTGTTTTAAAGTTTTCACTGGTAGACCGAGTAGACATCTCTCACCTAGGTCCTCTGTTTTGAAACCATCTTTCTTCTGTTTTCTTTTCTGTTTTTTTTCTATTGGTATGACTTTTAGAACTTGGCTGCCCAGTTTCGAACCCTAGAGAGGTATTTTTAAAAGAGTCTGCGGTTGCCTGTTAATTGAACCGGTGTCTGCCCGGGGGAGATGGAGGCACGGCTCATATCCCGCAGCTACCGTTTGACTCAGAAGCTACCACCCGGTCACTCCCTCATCATTAAAGAGCCATGCAGTTTAAGAGAATGATGCTCGAGCAAATTCAGAAATGAATAGACTATTTTCTCCCAGACAAGAGGCCATGTAAACCATTTCTTCTAAACGCTGGATCTACTTCCCCTCAGTTTCTCTGTATCGTCTATAAGAACGCCGTGCTTCATTGTTATTTATACTAAAGTAAACTAACCGTGAGCCGCTCCTCCTTTTTATGGTCTGGTGTTTGTTTGTTTTTTACCTCCTCTGTTCGGTCCATAAACCCACATCTCCTCAAGGAGTCAATACATGGATCAGTGCTGACTAAGCACCTACTGATCCTCCTTGATCCTTTCCAGCAGAGGATCAGGACTCTTCAAAGCCCTGAAGAACCAGAACAATTAAATTGGTGCAGACGTTTTGATCTGACCAGACAAGGACTAGTTTCAGATTCATGTATTCAGCTAAAGACCATAAAAAAGTGTGGTGAACTTTAGAGAATCCATTATGGTAAGTCAAAAGAATGCTTAGCATTGGGGGTGGGGGTGGGTGTGGGGGGGGGAGCACGAATGATATCTGTTCTATCACTAATCCCGTTCGACTCACCCTAATTTATCTGCTGGTTATTGACTTAGGATCAGGTATCATTAAATCTACAATAGAAAACTAAGCAAGCCTATAAATCAAGTCAGCTTTGTCAGTATTTTGGGGCCGATCGGTTTCTATAAATGAAGACCATGAAATCAGATTCAACCACAGCCCTTTTTGTACAGATATTGATGTCATTGGTTGTATGCAGAGCTTCAGTCTGCGTGCTCTGCTAGTTTATTCTCAGACACTTGGAGCTGATGCTGTTCCTGTGGTTCCTGCGTGGTTTCACAGTCCAGAATAAAACCTCTGACTCGCTTGACCCAGAGCCCGAACTTGCATCAGCCTCAGGGCGTGATGCTCGCCGGTTGCCGAGATGTAGTTCTTGGGCTCGGGCAGAACCAGACACCCAGAGACGTGACCATAAAAAGTCCTTAAAACCACTAAGCAATGCACACACACACACATAGCTGCTTTAGTGGAATCTGGAAGTCAGTTCCTTTGATTATCTTAAAGTGTACTTTTAAATATCTGACTCTGGGAAAGCAGATGGGTGCGCTTGTCTTCCAAATGCCACTAAGCATATCTAGTTTGACCTTTAACCTTTGTCACCTATGTGGCAAGAATTGTCCGGATGCCAGCATAGAGTCGTTTCTCTCATCGGAATTTCTCCGTCCATCTGCATCGTCTGCGTCAGGGTCCATCTGCCTCGACTGTGTGTTTATGCAGATGCCTCGGATGTGGTAGCGCAGGGAATGGGAAAATAGAAACGTTTAAGGACACGGTGAAAAATGTAAATAAAAGAAAAACATGTGTGTACCCTGTCTTCTGAACCCAACGATGTTGTCTACTATTCCATTTATAGTAATAACTCCCGACTCCCCCATCAGCAGGGGCTTCTCCCTGTTTAGCATCCAAAACACACACAAAGTATCAAGTTCAGCCTCTAAAGCCCAGGAGACTCTCAATCCCCGGCCATGACCGTCCGTGATCAAAGTGAAGCGGATGTTTGAATGGATGACCCGGGACCTTATTTCGGGGACCCCGTAGATTTAGTTTGATCCTCCTGGGATGTTGACAATGAAAGCAGGTCGGGGTCATACCTAAGCTGACCTCTTGACCCTGTTTAAACGAGGCTATCTGGATATTAGTCGTGACCCGGTAGTGTGTCTGAGACGACTTTGCTTCGAGATTGGAATGACAGTCTCAGGTTCTCTAAAGTGGAGTTCCTGTTTCATTTAGAGATCCGTATTTCACCACCAGCTTTGTTTTGCTTCTTATCTGCAAGTTATGTGTTGCTTGAACCTCAGAGCTGTTGTAAGGAATATGCACAAAACTGATAAGTAAAGGAAATACATTTAAGTAAGTAAAAATGAACACTTACTTAAAATAAAACTTAAATTGGCTCCTGATTTAAAAGGAAATTACCTAACATGACCTGTTGTATTTTCAGAGACTAGACAAGGCCTATAATAACGGCACAGCAGTCCATCCCCTAGGCATATATTAGG
Source organism: Clarias gariepinus (assembly GCF_024256425.1). NCBI lineage: Eukaryota > Metazoa > Chordata > Actinopteri > Siluriformes > Clariidae > Clarias > Clarias gariepinus. The sequence continues at coordinate 1,322,504 of NC_071112.1, read as the reverse complement.
TTCCACTGTACTTCTCAATCCATGAAGAATGAATCGTCTTTCTGCTGGAAAACAGCTTGAAGCAACATAAATTCCACGCTAGCCTTATCTCGATTATACTCACAGTGCTGGTTTAGCTGGTAACCAGTATAACTTTCTTTCTATCTTCCAAACTTGTTTGATCTTTTTGGTTCCTTGCTCTTTCTTTTTTCTTTTACTCAGGGCAGGTTTAACCCCTTACCATCATACCGTGCGTGCTTGTTGAACATCCCATTCTAAAGTTGATCCCCTTTGCTGCGATAACTGCTACCAGTCGTTTAGGAAGGAGGACTACTGTGGGAATTTCTGCCCCTTTAACCGCAAGAGCATTAGTGAGGTCAGTGCATGAAGGCCTGGTGCACAGCTGGCATTTTAATCAATCCCGAAGGTGTTCAGTGGGCTTGAGGTCGAGGGTCAGTGCATGCTGCTGGAATTCATCTACACGTCTACTACTACTACTGCATCTTTTTGGTTTAAGGACATGTTTTGGTGCCTTAGTTGCTGTAAAGATCTTAATTCTACAGCATACAAAGACAACTTGTGACAGATTTGAGACTCACGAACTGTATGAGTGTATGAGTTTAATGTCCAAGTGTACACATACTTTTGGCCATACAGTGTAGATGGGTGAATGGGTAGAATCCTTCACACAGGTTATGCACTCATATCGGTAGCTGTCATTACAATAGGAAGACAACTGACTAACAACTGAAGAGGCGATTACAGAATTTAAGGAAGAACAGGTACCGGAATTGTACTTTTCTATTCCGTGACTAGCATGGTATTTACTGTAAAGAACACACAGACCTTTTTGGGAACGCCTACTGAAATGAATAACTGGGGCAACATGTTGAATCATTTCTCTCCCTCTCTTTCTCTCTCTCTCTCTCTCTGTCTTTACAGTTGATTATTCGTTTAAAGAAGGAGATCCGGTGCTTGAAAGAGGAGCTAGCTCTGGTGACCGGAGAGCAGAGAAGTGATGAGCTGACTCAAGAAGAGATCCAGAGGTACTCACCGCCTGAATTATACCCCCATCAGCCATAACATGAACACATGACAGGATCATGGGCACACAGAGCTCACACATGCCTGTGAGGACGGAATAATAGCCCAACGATAGAAAGGCACCAGAACACCCAGTGCACCACTGCAGGCCCGGCCTCCGAACTCCCCAGATCCCAATCTGATAGAGCGGTGCTCTCCAACCTTTTCTCTTTTTTATGCATCACAAACCAGTTTTATGTAAGACCGGTCTAGTTTTCCATAGACCTGCCATCATGCACTCGTACCAAAGCATAATAAAGTGCATAATATAATGTACAGTATACAACATATTGTATCATCGATTTATATCCAGAACATCAGCAGAGTTGAGGCGGCTTTAAGAACACCTTTAAGGCTGCATTCATTGTACAGAGCGGGTTTGGGCCTGTAAATCACCTGTCGCGATGTGCAGATGGAAGCATGTGGGAGACGATCTGGTCTTTTTTTAAAAATAAAACACTCCGCAGACTTCGATAATCAATAAAATTGAAATAAAATATCCGTATATTCTTCATTCTTTCTGTGTGATCTGGTGCCAAATACTCATGCGGCCCGGTACCGGTCCACAGCCCGGTGATTGGAGGCCGCTGTGATGTGCCGGACAAACACATCTCACAACCCACAGCAGTCAAAGGGGACCCACTGCCTGAGCCACATCCTGGGGCCAGACACCACAGCACACCCGAGAAATCTTATGGGGGAACCCAAACAACATCGGGCATAATATTTTGTGTTGTAATATTATGGCTGATCGGTGTCTACGCTTCACAACGTGTCACTTAGTGTCTAATGACACTAAAATGTCCACAAATATAAAGTTTAAATTTGTAAATATTTTAGAAGCAATCGATTAGTCTAGTTATATCCCTTTACATTTACAGCTGAAACAATATATTTGCATACACTTCAGAAAACTTTCTTCACTGTCGACCATTAAATCAGAGTAAACTTCTTCTGTTCCAGATCAATAAATATTGACATATTTGTTAAATGTCAAAATCGAGTGAGGGAGATTTGTTTATTTTTTTTTTCTATCACTTTCATCAAAGTGAGAAGTATACATACACTACATTTATTATGTCTTTAAACAACGTTTTTGTGTTGTTGTTTTTTTCTGAACTGTATGTAAATATCTGGTCTCAGCTGTAGATGATACTCGTCCTCCGCGGTCGAACTGACTTCATGTTTCCCCGAGTGGAAAGGCTACAGATCCTGATAATAGCAGTTAACGCTTCCTATCTTCCAGTAACCTGTTTTGTCATGTGGGTTTAAATTAAAATTAGCAGCAGTGACATGCCGCAAGTCCGATTCAGCAGTTCAGCAGGTTCATGCGGCTAGCGCCGCTGCGTATGTATTCTGAGCCCGAGGAAATATGTGTAATGGTCAGAGCAGCGGCGCTTGGATGCAGTCATCTGAGGTCAGCGGGGAGCCTTGATCTTGAGCTGAAGACTGATTATCACTAAGAACCGATGCAGGATGGAGATAAAACGGTTCCAGGAGAAGGGATGTGTTTGTTGTTATTTCTAGGCAGTCGAAATTAAATCATAATAATGATTTCATTATCATGATTGAGTGCATTTTTCCTAATGTTCTTGTTGCAGTCTAACTGTTGATGTTCATTTTTTTTTCATCCAGTTCTCAGCAATAATAAGTAAATAAGTGAGTATAATCATTCAAATAATGATTAAGCAAGTATTCAGACCCATTGCTATGATACGCTATACGCTCAGGTGAACGCCACGTTCACACCTGGGGCAGTTTAAAGCTGACAGTCCAGCTACAGACATGTTTTTGGAATGTGGGAGAAAATCCACACAGACATGCGGATGACTCCAGACGGGCAGTAACCAAAGCTCAGGATCAGACCAGGAATCCAGTTCTGCCACGAGGCTTGTTTTCTATTATTCCTGAATGAAGCTAGTTAGCGCTACTTAAATAAAAATAACTAATAAGTGAGTAACGATGGAGATGAAGTCATTACTGGTTGTTGAGTGAGTGAGTGAGTGAGTGTATGATGGTGTCAACACACACTAAAATATAAAACAAACGTCAAATATACTTTTTTCTAATAATTTCTTGCACATGTTCCAGACTCATGCTGCTGTGTTTATTTTAGTTACTGTACTGTAGTTACTGGGAACTGACCATAAAACCATAAAACCATAAAACCATAAAAGCAACACTATTAAGATGTTTTAAAAGAAATTCATTATTACAAAAATAACATCAAAAATAGAGGCTTTAAAAGAAAATCCTACCAAATGAAGGCAACATTTACAGAATTAAGTGCCAACTCCCATGCCTTTTTCATGAAGTTCCAGTCCCATTAAAAAAAAGTGACAAAGGTCAACGGAAGGCTCCATGTCCTTAAAATTGATCACAATTACTCACTCGCTCATCTTCTATACCGCTTTATCCTGTATTCAGGGTCGTGGGGAACTGGAGCCTATCCCAGGAGGCTTAGGGCACGAGGCAGGGTACACACACATATGGCAATTTCGGAACACCAATACGCCTAACCTGTATATCTTTGGACTGTGGGAGGAAGAACATGCAAACTCCATGCACCCTGGCCAAGAATCGAACCCGGACCCTGGAGGTACAAGGCGACAGTGCTAACCAATTCCCCCACAACACAATTATATTTCTTATAAATAGTAAATGGTGTATTAAATATTAAAAGCGAGCAATTAAAGGCAGTATTCAGGTGTTAAGCACAAGGGGCCGTTCAAGTTCAAACCAAAACTTAGTGTGAATGAAGGCGTAAAAACGATTGACATTTACAGAAGACTTCCTTCAAGGCCCTTAATTCTCGACTGCTCAGATCTACTGTATACTGAGATAATGTAAGTCACTCTGGATAAGAGCGTCTGCCAAATGCTTAAATGGAAAAGTTTGTTCTCGTGAACATTTAAAGAGTGGAACACCTGATCCTTGAAAACTAACAGATAACCTGCGGAAGAGACGCATCTGCGTGTGTGTGAACTGTACACACCAACGTTCACCAACACCACTTGCACGTTACAGGAACCCGGCTGGGAGTTATGGCCACACCTCCGTACAGACCAGCCACTTTCACATGTTTGGGCCTTGAAGGAGTTCCTGGGAGGCCGGTGTTTCCGATCGTGGCTCCGACATACTGAGAGAAGTTTCTACCTTGATGGTGTCCAAGCTCTAGTGACACACTGGGATACGTGCATTAGTGTATCAGGGGATTATATAGAGACATAAAGGGAGGTTTTACCCACAGAATTGTGTTCTGTTAATCTACGCAATCAAAAAGTAATTTTAAGCTAGACTTTTAGCTTATGTCATAATTCCATAACATGTTTTGACACTCCTTTTTTTTTGTCAGCATTTTAAGTCGGATAAGATTCCTACACCTTCTGCGTCTCGGATTAACTTTGAAAAACAGCCGATGTTGCATGCTTTGGTTGGCCAGGAGTCCGCCCTCAAAAGTCTTGATTCCCCATTACATTCTTCCCACTCCTTGGACTGGTAGAAGTGCTGGCACGAGTCAGGGAACATGTGGGCTTCAGAAATGCTTGCCTCACCTCTTTCGATCGCTCTGATGTCTTTACCTGTGGCTGTCCTTCAATTTAAAGGTTTCCTCTCTCCTCACTGATGACGGCTCCTTTTTTCCCCGTCACACCACACATTAACTTGTCCTCCTGACTGTGTCTGTGTGTCCCACTGACTGTGCCAGCAGCACATACATTTTATTGATGTTCGTGAGGATATTTACTTTATGAGGTGGTCCTGTCCGATGGCCAAGAGTGCAGGACTGCTAAAGAAAAAAAAACTGGTCTAGACATGATGTCCTTATACCTGTCATAGTTGTACTGTACATTGTCCAAATATTTAGAATATCTTTAAAAAAAAAACACGCAGCTATAGGTGCAGAAGTCAGCCACTATTCACTCCGACACCCTGCATGAAGACTGGATTCGGATTCCAGCTGAACGAACTTGATGACTTCCAGGAGTCTGAAATCCAAGCACGGGCCTTTTGTTTAAAGTTTTCATTTGTATAAACTTTGTTCCTATTGACATGAGACATGCTGGAGTGGAAATCTGGAGCGGGAGCGCGGTCATGTCGGTGTTTGGAGCAGTCTGGCCGCTCAGCCATCTTTGATTCCAGTGGTTCTGTCCAGGCCACAGAACGTTATTGTTCATGCAGTAGTTTATCAACAGGTCATCTCTGTGGAAGCAACGATCTCGCTAAAGTAAATAGTTTTGCTATTACACAAAGCAGAATTTAAACTTTTAGTAGCATAGAGCTAAACATTTGTGGCGACTGATTAAACTTACGTGTTAAAGGATAGGAAAAGGGAGCGTGCAGTCTTTCGTTTTGTGTATTTGTTCAAGAGCCCTTTCCGTGACGGGGGTTTGGGCTTTTGAGCCGATACTCGATGGACGTCGCGATAAATCAATCACCCAGACCGCGAGTGTTAGTGTTTAGTGCATGGAGTAAAAAAAAATGTGTTTGTCTTTGTGTATCTGTTAGGTTTTATATCTTGGTGTGGACCAGATGTCACCACTGGAATAGGATTATCTGACACTTTTTAGAATTTAAAATACTAATAATCATTTTCAGGGAATTGGGTAATGTGTGTGTGTGTGTGTGTGTGTGTGTGTGTGTGTGTAGGATTGAAGACCAGCTCAAGGTGTTTCTCGATGACCCTGACCCTGAAGTGACTCTGGAACTAGGGCCAGACATGAGAAGAATCCAGCACTGCTTTTCTTTCTTAAAGGTACAGAATACTTCCTCCAAGTGCTTTTTATATCCTGTTTAAGTTCCCTAACTGAAAGTGTGTGATTTGTTTTACAAAACTATTGAAAAAAAAGTCATTTAATAAATAAAGACCCCAAGTTATGACAGTATTTTCCCTCCTTCTCCCTCTCTCTCTCAATAGAAGGTAAAAACTGAAATACAAACTTTCACATCAGCTTTGACAAAAGCAGGTTATTGTTTATTGATTGCAATTAAAAAATTTTTTTGTGGGTGGTCATTTTAAAAATAATAGAGATAAACCGAATTTACATATGAAGTAAATTATCTTTATCCTCAGGCTTCTCACTCACCAGAAACCAGCAGTGAGTGCGACTGGCTGACCTTAAAGCTGCACTGGATTCCTGTCCTGCCATAAAAACCAGTGCATGTCCAGTCTGTGGCAGGAAACTTCACTTCTTTCAACTTCACATTCTGGCGCTTGTGTATTATTTACTTGACCAATTAGAAGGGAGGAGTTAAGAATTTAAAATACTTAAACTCAGAGCAGACGTCTGTTTAAACTAAAACACAAGAATTGCAGTAAAGGTCAGCAGATTATTCCCTCGGGTTTCAAAATAGTCAAGAATTCAGATAACATGCTTAAGAGTTTCACAAAACCTGCTGGGTTTCAGATGCCTGTATCCTGTTACTCTGCGTTTCCATTCCATTGGTAGTTTTGTGGTTTTATCTCTCTCTCTCTCTCTCTCTCTCTATATATATATATATATATATATATATATAAAATACAAAATTACTGTCATTAAAAAGTAATCAGTTACATTACAGCGTTAATTTCTGATAAAAGTAACTAGTTCAGTACTTTTCCGTTGCAGAAAATGAAAACTCCTTTGTGATTCCTCATGAATGTTGTTTTAGTCACGACCTTTATAATTATTCTACCATCATCACTCAGTGAAGTTCAGCCCATAATCTGTTAACTACTAATACCCCTATCTCACCTACTGATACCCCATCTCACCTACTAATCCCCTATCTCACCTACTAATACCCCATCTCACCTACCAATACCCCCATCTCACTCACTAATACCTCTATCTCACCTACTAATACCTCTATCTCACCTACTAATACCCCTATCTCACCTACTAATACCTCTATCTCACCTACTAATACCCCTATCTCCCCTACTAATACCCCTATCTCACCTACTAATACCCCTATCCCACCTACTAATACCCCTATCCCACCTACTAATACTCCTATCTCACCTACTAATACCTCTATCTCACCTACTAATCCCCCTATCTCAACTACTAATACCCCTATCTCACCTACTAATACCCCTATCTCCCCTACTAATACCCCTATCTCACCTACTAATACCCCTATCTCACCTACTAATACTCCTATCTCACCTACTAATACCCCTATCTCACCTACTAATACCCCTATCTCCCCTACTAATACTCCTATCTCCCCTACTAATACCCCCATCCCACCTACTAATACCCCCATCTCACCTACTAATACCCCCATCTCACCTACACGGTTTCGCATGGTTGCTGTAAGTACGGTTCATCATGATTCCTGCGAGTTTTCCACATAGTCAAACCGCATGGGTGAGATAGGGGTATAACAGCAGAAATAACAGAGGGGGCGGGTTATCCTGGGCGGGGCTTGTAGGAGGACTTTCACACACATAAACACACGCACACACACTAACGGATTGGGAATGACTGCTATCTGGCTCACGGATTACATAAATTGTCTAAATAACGGATTAAATTTTTTAAAAAGTAATTAAATAACTGAGTACTTAAATGGAAACCTAACACGTTAAATTACTCGTTACATCAAAGAAGTAATCCAAGTACTCGAACACGTTACACCCAACACTGCTGTTCAGTATTCTTAATGCCAGTCAGGAATACACAACACTGACTGGCAGGACAAGATGCATGTTTGCACACACACTCACACACACACACACACACACACACACACACACTGGGACTCTAATTAACGCTCTGGTTGGCTCTAGTCTGCATTTCTCTGACCACGCCGTCCCTTACACAGTTTAAATTAGGCATGTCGGCTCTCACTCGTGTAGACGAGGCACCAGGCACTGAGCCAAGCATGTTCCATTTTTAATGAACAATAAAAACGGGTCGTCTAAGTTGAGATATCTGTGTTTATATATCCGCTGTCACAGCGAAGGCTAGTTATTATCCACCAGTGTTTTATGGTTCTGGTTCTTTTTTATTAAACAAAAGATTAGGCCTCGTTGCAGAAGAACATGTATACAGATGTGAGGGATTTGGCACATCTGCTATCCATGAATAGAAATTTCCTCTGTCAGTCCCTCGATTGTTTTCCAGACTAGCAAATAAGTGCCTTAAAGTATTTTATACATCAATTAGGTTCGACCTATTAATCTGATTGGATGAAAGGCATTCCACAAGCGGTGATGTAGAGCATACCAGCATTCAGACCTTTAACTATACAGTATGTATCACTCTTTGTCTATGTAGTGTTCTACAGACTAAGCTAACTAGCTCAGTGGTTAAGGCATTGGAGTACGGTTTAAAAGATCTCAGGTTCAAACCCCACAACCACCAAGTTGCCACTGTTGGGCCCTTGAGCGCGGCCCTTAACCCTCAACTGCTCAGATGTGTAATGAGATAAAAAAATGTAAGTCGCTCTGGATAAGAGAGTCTGCCAAATGCCTAAATGTAAATGTAACTAACGTCTAACACAAGGCTAAATCCCAAATTCTTCTCTAACCCCTGATCAAGGGCACTACTTGGTGTGTGGAACAAGGGATTGTACACCCTATATAGTGCACTAGCATTCCATTTAATGCTAGTTGGGATTCGACCCCAGAACCCGGAAGTTAACAGAGCTAAGTGTAATAAGTGGAAATATAAAGTAAATAGTGTACGTTTCTCAGGACTGTCCACCACCTCCATGGTCAGCTCAGGTCATCTCACAAAGTGTATCTGTTTATAAACCAGCTCAAGTCGCTCGCAGATAATCAGCTACTGCTGATCTAATGCGCTAAGAAACAACCCCAGGAGGGGATCTCCTTATATGAGGTCACATTAGGTGGAAAAGTGGATCTAAGTGGCTTGTTTAAGTCCTGACCGATACCCGAATGGAAAAGTGCAAAAAGCAGGAAATGTTTTTCTCCTCATTTTTTTGTTTGTTTTCACATGCACACTGGAATTCCATTGAAATGTCTTAAAATCAGGAAAAACTAAGATTTGGATAAAATAAACAGCAGTATGCTTTCATCCAAATATTGCTTTTCTTAATAAGAAATAAGTAACATAAGCATTTCCAGAGAGGCGTACATTAGATTTGTAATATTATATGAGCAAATCATTTTACACCACAACTGATAGATTAGCAGCAGTGATGTGCTTTGTGTTCATATAAACTACAAAAGATAGAAATAGTGTAATTTTCTTAAACAAAGGAAATCATGAGACGCTATCATATCACGTAACTGTTTCTTATCTATCTATCTATCTATCTATCTATCTATCTATCTATCTATCTATCTATCTATCTATCGATCTATCTATCTATCTATCTATCTATCTATCTATTTATTTATTTATACATACAGTACAGACACCCAGGATTCATACAACCTCAGGTCGACTGTACAGATCTCTCTCTCTCTCTCTCTCTCTCTCTCTCTCTCTTTATTGCCACCTTGACCACACACTTTGCGCCATGTTCATTTCGTCTGCTTACTTCACTGGGTATAATATAACGTTGTGTAATCGTTGGTGGGGGTGAAAGTGTTATTCGAGTGTTGTTATAGTTAAAGGATTCTTAGCTTCCTGAAGAGGTTCTACTTGGACTGCTTTCCCAAAGATAAACTGTAATCCTACTCTTGTTAGTGTTTTTCAAAGTTAGGAAGACTGTTTGTACTGTATTGTGTAAGGAATAACACTCGATAAAGAATACAGATCATGCTGTTATATGAAAAAATAAAAATAAAAATGCACACGACACAAGCGGAGTACCACTGCCCCCAGAGTGCATTATGTCTTATATAACAGCGCGCACTGGAGAGTGCTATTCTAAACGCTCTGTCACTCACACATACATTAATGATACATAATGAAATTTAAATGTATGGATTAATTGTTGAGAGGAACAAGTTGGTTCCTGTTATCACTTATGATATACTGTAGATGTGATAAACATTTATTCCCTCACTCCTCTCTCTCTCTCTCTCTCTCTCTCTCTCTCTCTTAATAAATGTTAAATGAAAGTCTTTTAAATGAAAACATCACCCTATCAATCTTTATAGGTTTCACTATGGGAAATATAACATTTGTTTTTTATTCGTCTTGGATTATGAGAAGCATCAGTCCTACAGCCCCATGTATGGGCTGTTATAGTAACGTACTACAAAAATGTGAATCCATGTTAACATGTCATGTTACATCCAGATGTAAAAATAATGCACAAATCTCGACCAATCAGATCAGTGCATTTAACTGCATTGGAATAAACTAAAGTCACAAGTTGCCATTCACATGATATGTGACATCATTACCTGTCTTAATTGTTGTTGTTCTTGACTTTATCTGACACTTGCATGCACACATTTTATTTATATTAAAGGATAAAGTATTGGCACATTGGTTCATCTTGCTGTTACAGTACTTTAGACCAACACTCCTTCTTAGTCCAGTACAATACCACTGATGGTGGCAATGCTGTCACTATGAAACATCGCTGTATATCAAACGTTTTGATCAAATTCTGTCATCATTTGTGGGTTTATAACTAGTAACTAGTCACGATACATAGTATAAAAAAAGCCAAATGACATAACATACTGTTTAACAGGTGTTTTGTTGTTTGCAGGCGAGGCTGCTGGAGAAACCGAGTGTTCGGAATGGAGCTGGTGATATTCTACCTCTCTCATCATCAAGCATCACAGACGGTCCAGACGGTCCAGCCAACAGAGAGCTGGTCAAACTGAGGGACATGTTAACTCAGCGTGACAAAGAGATCAGTATCCTTTATTCAGAATTATGGAATGTGGTGGTACGAGTCCAGCTGTACGGTACTAAAAACATACTGTACAAATTGGAAGAATAAACCAAAGCAAAAACATCCTAATAAGGAGTCATCATGGGCCTCCGAAACAGCTTCACTTCTACTACGAATTCCACAAGTTTTCCCATCTGGAATGTTGCTTTGGTGGCGTAATGGTTAGCCTTGTCACCTCATGGAGTTTGCACGTTCTCTTCGTGCTTGGAGGGTTTCCTCCGGGGACTCCGGTTTCCACCCATAGTCCAAAAACATGCAGATTCGGATAACTGACTGTCCCAAATTGCCCGTACTAAATTAGTGTGTGTATGTGTGTTGGATTGGCACCCTGTCTGGGATCTACCCTGCCTTGTAGGCTCCAGGTTTTCGCGACCCCGTACACAGTATAAAGACGAAGATGAGAATGTTACTTTCTACTGTGTGTAATTGATACTGTAAGGTTAAGATCTTGCGAGTGTGAAGGCCACAGTACAGTATATAACTGACACCGTTTTCATACACATGGCCGGGATCATCCAGTGACGGGCCACTCCAACGAGGAAAGAAAGGTCTCATCAGTCAAAAGAAGTTTATATAGATTTGCAGTGAGCGTTAAGAATAACAGAGCCACTGTTTTTCCTTTAATTTGTCTGCCCTCTGTATAGTCTCCACCATTCATCACACAGTAATCACATCTCAGTGTGTAAAAATGCAGGGTACACTCTTAGGAAAAAGCATTCTTCAGGCTTATTTGGATCGTTCCAGCTACATCGAGTTCCCCCAGAGGGATAAATTCAAGCAGGCTTTAAGTTGCCAGATTAAACTTTTTTTGATTTCTGAGGGTGTATTGAATGGCAGATTGATGGTTTACTATGAGCATTATGAATGGCTAGGGTTCTGACATGGTCTAGGTGACGATAGTAAATATTTTGATGAAGATCATTATTTAAAAAAAAAAAAAAACACTTTATTTTGCGGTTGTAAAGTGGCCAAACCACGCGCCTTCTGTAAGAACTCAAAAAGCAACGCGTCTGTATTTCATGAGAGAATAATGAATGGAATATCGGAAACGGTTTCATGAATTCAGACCATGAGATATAAAATATAACAGGGTGCGATTTATGTGTGAATAATCAGAACTACATCAAATTCCAACATTACATCTCCTTCCTGTTGAAAGTCCTTATACCTAGTTAGCTGTAATTTTGCTTGTTTTAGGATAAAATTTCACATATTTGCGGTTTTGGGGGAAATTAGCATGTCAAGCACATCGGGCCGCGTCGTTGGGTCCGCCTCCGTACGGTGGAAAATTCAGACGGCGACTCGATCGCCCGTTGCCGCGGGTTTATCTCCAAAGTAAACAGCAGGTTATCGTGCTGACATTTCAGATTTGTGTATCTTGGACGGAGAGAGGTAATCTGAAGTTCATCTTCTGCCTGCTATAGAACAGCCTTGTCAAAATGACAAGCTAGTGTTCGAAAACATCTGCATCGGTTTCAGCCGCATTGAGCCGAATGATAAAACCATCAGTCTGCTGCTTTGTGATTTTATGATATTATCACACGCACACTTTCTGGAACAACTTAAACAAGCTAAGTGAAAGTAAAGAGAAGACAAATTTAACCTTTTGGACATGTCATGATGTCATCTATACGTACTAATGTACCTCTCAAAACTTTTTAGAGCCGTTTCCATTAGCCCTTGGATGAGATTTTTGTTTTAGGGACGGCGGCATCACTTCTCATGTTACAGGTGTAGACGGAGTAATTTGAACATATCGACATGGCGCGGAGAGTCACGTGTCCTGATGCTGACCCTGCCCTTGGATATGTTAAAGTTATGAAGACATTTTCTCACCTACAGTGCTGTGCAGAAGTCTTGAGCCGTATTTAATTTAATAAATGTGAACAAATGTTTTACTGCGACAGGATGCAAAGCGACTAAAGATACAATTTAAAAACCTGTTGTTTATGTAACATCCTGAGCAGCGACCTCATTTCCCCTTTCGTCTTTTTCAGTCTGTCTTTTTATATTTTTTCGGGTTTTCTTTTAATATTCTGATTCGAACAAGATAAAATATAAAGTTTATTCAGAGATTAATATAAACATGAACGGCAATAAACGTGCTGCAGCATGCCCGGCTTATTAGAGAAACAGTTAGATGATCTCACTGTCCCAGGATTCGGTTTCCACAGAGGACATATGAAAATGTTTTCTGCCCTAAAAATACTGACTCATTTATCTTTACCCTGAGAGGCAAACCGTCTCACAGACACGGGGGAATTATGAGCTTGTGTTTGCTGACCAGCTTCATTTTTCGGGAGCCTAAACTAGATGCTGTCGTGCACCACATGATAAAATAAGTAAAGAATGCGGAAGCCGTTAAAACAAGTGGTTTCTATAAGAGACGTGATTAGATATCTCCTTCTATGGTATAAAAATGAAAGAAAGAAAAAAAGCTCCTCGGCTCAGTTTTACAACCTTCTCTGATGTTCCTTCGTCTCTCAAAAGATTCCATGTAAGATAGACAGAGGCAGCGGCAGCGCTCAGGTTTTCATTCCGGCTTGGCACTTGATACAATATAAGTTGCATAAAGATGAGGACACTGTACTGTGTCTTTGTGGATATGAATGCAAATATCTGGTCTATTACCGGACCGGAGTCTCATCCAGGATGAACCAAGTGTTTCTGAGATGGACTCATGATGCGAAGCACTATATATACTGTGGAACCTTGGATTACGAGCATAAAGCTTATTTCAAAACACTCGTAAACCGAAGCGAATTTTCCCATAAGAAATAATGGAAACTCAAATTATCCGTTCCACAGCCCCCCCAAAAATACATAAAAATAATTAACACAAAATATGAAAGTAAAAATAAAACAACTTAACCTGCACTTTACCTTTAAAAAAAAATAAAAATAAATTCTGACAGATAAGTGTTTCCGTTTCTGTTGTGTGTAGGCGCTGTGTGCGTGTGAAGCTAAAGTAAGAGGAGAGGAACAATTAGACCCCCCCTCTCCCTCTTCTCATCTTAGACAGTAAACCTTTTTCCTCTCTTTTTTGATTTTTTTTACATACATACACACACATATGTTAACAGAAAGACTTTTTATCTGAAAAAGTAACAAAGAACATCGCTAATGACACTCGCGTGAGTGACACACTAACATAATCGCTCCTGTAAAGTAAAACAAATGAACCTGCACTTTACCTTTGAAAAGAATCTCGACAAATTTCTGTGTAGAGCAGTGTGTCTATTAGAGAGAGAGAGAGAGAGAGAGGGAGAGAGAGAGTCTCTGTGTGTGTGTAAAAGTGAGGGGAGAAGGGTAGAAGGGAGGTGTGCATGAAGGCGAGAGGAGGTGTGTGTGTGTGTGTGTGTGTGTGTGTGCGTGAAGGGGCAAGATGTCCAATAAAAAAGTGCAGGTTAATACAGAGAGGCAGAGAACAAAATGGATCTTTAACCTCTCTTATGAGACTTTCTTTAGAAACTTTCCTTCTTTTCTTAGACCGAGCGGGGAAGATGATTACCCAGAATTCCTTAGCGCGAGAGAAAGAAAAAAATTGGCTCAGTTGTGATCACAACAAGAAGCGCATGCGTGATACAGGATAATCTTGGTTTACGATTACCGAATTTTCATTTTTTTAAGTCCAAAAAAAAAAAAAACTTTGCTCGTCTTGCGGAACACTCGCGAACCGCGTTACTCGTAATCCAAGGTTTCACTGTACATGTTTTTATATAAATTATATTATTTTTTCCCCCAAAGTTTAATCCTTAACCCAAGCTTTGTAGGTGTTCTAGTGAGCATGCTGAAAAAAGAGAAGACGAAGGTCCAAGAAGCCAGCGCTCAATTAGCAAAACTCGGCGCCTCCCAGAGCTCGTTCCAGTCATCATCCTCTGCCACGTACACCGAGAAAAGGTCCAAGCATGAATCTTTGGACGATTCCAAACAAGGAAATTGCAAGAAAAATGGTGAGCGGTAAAAAAAAAAAAACACTCCAACACACTTTCTCTCGCATGACATCACTACATGTACATTAAATTAACCTAAAAAAACAACAACCCATACTTCATTGTGTTTAATCAGAAAGGCTTGGGGTGAATTCTTATAAGAGAAAGGCTCGCTGCTTGACCCAACTGCTCTTCTGTGTATCGTTTTGGTAATCGTTCATGCTCGATCCAGTCTTTTCTTCTCTCTTGCCACAGTCATGCTCTACATCTTCTTTCAATGATTCTGACCATCCATTCGTACTCATAACCAGAATAGTTTCCCGATCATAACAAAAACCTAACGGAATGTTCACAGCTTCACGGGTTTCACTTCGGAGCACAATAGATTAAAAGAAAGGAAAGCAAATGGTCCGGAAATATTTTTAAGCAAAGTTCCCAGCGTGTCGCCTCAGGATTGTGAACGCCGCGGAATTCTTCTGGTGTTCGTTTAGCATTAGCTTATTTTCAGTGAACGTGTACAGGCTGTCTCTGTGTCTTTTGTTTTTTTTTGGGTGTTTATGATGGACAAGGCCACAAAGACTAAATGCACACTGAACCCGGTTGTACGGTAGTGCAAGGGTTCCTCTCATTGTGTTCACTGCTGTGAGACGGAATAGTCTTGAGGAATTTCCCCAGGAACCTGACGGAGTCGTTTGTTCAAAGTCTGGCCAGCGACCCTTATTCGGTTAGAGGGAGCATTTTGTAAATGGTCTGATTTTTAGAAAGGTTTCTTGATTTTCCCTGGTGTTCTGTAAAGAAGTAAACGTCTCCATCTTGCATGCAGTTTATTAACACCAACGTTGTCCAACAGCAGACATTATAAACACTATTTTTTAGAACATTTACTGATCTTAGATTCTAACTGGTGAGAAGCTAAAGTCAAAAGATTAAAGTTAAAAATTATCAAAAGTTAAAGCCGAGCAGTGCGATGCGGTTCTATAGTTACAGCATGCAGTACAGAAAGACTAGTATGGTGGTCTTATGACAATAACAGATTCCAAAATAATTTTTCAAATTTGTCAAGGTTTTTCTCGAAGGAGTCTTCAGTGTCAGTCAATTAGGTTTAGGTTTCTGACGACTGGAAGGTCTGCGGAATGGAGGGCTTTTTGGTTCGTCTGGAAAATTATTTGATGTATTTTGTTGTCTTGTTAGTTTCAAGAGGGAGTTTAAAGAGGATGGTGAAAAAATGAGAGTTTATAGCAATGAAGCCCGTTCTAAAAGTGGATGAATAATTAAAAAAAAAAAAAAAAATTAACAAACCTCTGAACTATAAAATAAATAAACCTCAGGGCAGGCTTTAGTATGAACTTTTGGGTGGTATCATCATCACCACACTGCCCCCTTATATTTTATTCCTCACTTATTAAAGGCTAACCTTCTAAGAACCTGTCGGCGTTTTTCCATCAGCCGGGTGGAGTACGAAACGGGAACAGCAGATCTTCCTGCAGTGAAACAGGGCCAAGAGCATAGATCCTCTTCATTAACTCCCATATGTTTGGCTCTTCTTCTTTCAATGTGGTTCAGTGGAGCCTTTGAAATAATGATAAACCTTGGGTCTGATAATTACTGTGATCATGGGCTTTGGGGGATTCGGAGCAAGCCAGCAGCTCCAGAACCGAGCCGTCGCTCCTGTGTGCTTCACCACAGGCCCTGGATCACCCAGTCGTTCCTGGACATTTTTGGCACACGATGCCCGGGTTCGGTAATAGGACCAGTAATTGCAAGCAGGGCTCTGAAAGAGGAGATTATTAACAAACAAACACATGTTTGGACGCCATCCAGTTCTAGTTAGGAGGGAATCAGGCACTCATCAAGATGTGATGCATGGTGGCTAATGGACAACGCCGGTGTGCTGTGTTTATAAAGACGTGTGTGTGTGTGTGTTAAGGCCTCAGGAAAACTGTGTTTGTGTTATCACTATTTCGTATGTGCTGTGAGAATTTAGGGTTTGGAATTCAGATGATATCATAACCCATCATATCATAATAACCAAAGTTTGTCTTAAACATTAATCCTCTGTCTGCATTCCAGCTGTTGATTAATGCATCACCGCTGATACAGAGCTGATCTTCACTTCACAGCACAACAGTTCAGTTATTTCTGTGATTTTATTTTTGTTCTTACTTTTCCTTTTTTTTCCTCTTTACACAAAGCCCCCTGCTTCTGTACACACAACCTTTTGACACATCATGAATTAACAATGGGTTGCAGTCTAAACCTTTTTGACAACTGTGGTTTACTGTCGAATGTACTGACCAGGTTTCCCCCCGCCGAAACGTATCGGCCATATTTCTTTCTAGTTTCCGCCAACACGTGCAGTAATAAATCGCAGCGAGGCCAGTGTGGCCGACTATAAACACGCTTGTGCCGACAGGAAGAGCGAACGGTCGAGACTTCAGAGCCTTGCCTTATTTGACATGAAAGAAATATGGAAATGTTCGAATGTTGTCCATTAAACTGGAACTCTGGGGTTTGTTTAACACTTACGACGTGTCAGCCTTAGAGAAGAAAAAAAAAACATGAAGGAATCTGTAATATTGCAAAGTCTGCAGAATGCTGTTGACTTGGAACATTCAGAAATCTACAGGGCTGCTTTTTGGCAAAAGTCCTTGGAGGCAAATAGTCTCTCCTTAAATGACATTTTCAGAGACATTTCCCTTCTCTGTAAGTGATGGATATTTACATGGTATGTCCTGCTGCCAGAAAATGCTTCACCAGATGGTAGGCATTCTGCTTTTGATTACGATATAATCACGGTGTTGTGTTGGAGATCCTGGTCATGTAGACCTCACCTTGTGGATAAGAGTAAGATTGAGTTGCAGAAATGATCATCTTTATGCAGACGACTCATGCGTTGTTCATGACCATAATCCTTTTTCTTTTTTTTTTATTGCAGCAGACGATCGACTTTTTTTTACAGTATTCTTCTTGTTATAGTTGTGACTTTGGCATGCGCCCCAGTACGTTTCACTGTAGTTATAATAAAGACGTTTTTGCTACAACATTGAGGAGCATAACCGCTCTTTATGAAATCCATATGTATACCGTACCATATGGCAGTTTTAAAGGGAACCTACTGTACAATATTACATTCTTAGTCATCTTTAGATATTCACATGTCCGTGTGTACAAACAAAAAAGCATGTTAAACTTCCCCACTTTTTGTCTTTTGTCCATTTTTGTACTGGCTGAGGATTAAACAAACCAATTAGAGTTTGCAACTTATGTGACCTCATATAAGAAGATGCCCGAAGCTTGTTGCTCAGCTTTGCTGTTCTTTGGCCCCTCAGTAGCTCATTTCCATAGACACTGAAACATCACGTTTGGAAGAGAAGCGAAACAGAGAGAGGTTAAAGTGTGAAAAAATGCATTATTTCAGCTGCAGCATTAACACACACACGCTTCGTGGCTCTCAGACTTCAGTGGTTAAAGAATTACAAAAATATGGGATCTCAACCAAAATAAAGCATTAAGTATGTTCTAGGCTTGAGGCAGAGTTGGAGGTAGCAGAGCTGAAGATGTTAAGGTTCTCTTTGGGAGTGACAAGGATGGATAGGATCAAGAATGAGTTCATCAGAGGGACAACCCATGTTAGATGTTTTGGAGATAAAGTCAGAGAGGCCAGATTGAGGTGGTTTGGACATGTTCAGAGGAGAAATGGTGAATATATCGGTAGAAGGATGCTGAGGTTGGAACTGCCAGGCAGGAGGTCTAGAGGAAGACCAAAGATGCAGTAGAGGATGCAGAGGATAGGGTTAGATGGAGGCAGATGATTCGCTGTGGCGACCCCTGAAAGGCAACAGCCGAAAGACAAAGAGGAAGAAGAAGAAGTTCTAGGCTTGTACATTTATTTCACTAACTCTCTCTTCACCTTTGAAACCAAATGTCCTATACAGTATTTATGTTTTACCATGGCGCTTGAACATTTAAAAATCTTATAATTTTATATGTACATGTACTGTATGTATAGGTACTTGTAGTCACATGGCTGCCTACTGTATAGTCATGTGTAAAAGTAAAAGCACACTAGAAAATTTATCTCAGAATCACTGAAATATATAAAAGAATTTTGGAATGGCCCAAATAAACCACAAACCGACTGAAATGCTGTGGCGGGAACTTAAGACAGCTGTGCATAAGTAAACGCCAAAAGAACCTCAATGAACTAAAGCAATTCCGTAAAGAAGAATGAACCAAAACAGTGTAAAGGAGACAGATAAAGTCATGAAGAAAACGATTATTTCAAGTTATTGTTGCTATAAGGTGGATCCACCAGCTTTTCAACAATAAGGGTGCTTAGTATTAATATACACATTATTTGATTATTTCATTTTGGCTTTATTTTTAATAAATAAATAAATAAATAATAGAACAGTGAAAAAGTTATATATTATAAAGTTATATACTGCAGTGGTGCATGTCTAAAATTTTATTAGCCTTGTACTGAGACCTGAAAAGAGGGGGCACTAACTTTTACACATGACTGTACATGCAACAAGTAATGGTCGAAGATCATATAATTTGTCATTTCTGATTAAAAAAAAAAGCTTTAAGGATGAGAGATGTGACAAAAAAAAAAACCCATATCAAAATACTTGAAGAGATTTCCAATGTTTGCTAAGAAACTATGGATGATGTGGGTAGAACATAGTAATTTTCTTTATTCACCCATCTATCATTAGAGTATCTTCACTCCCGAGTCACTTCCAGAGATCACGAGCTGGAATCCTAATGATGCCACATTGCCATCCATGGTTGGCAGCCCGAGGGAGAAGATTGCAGTGGGGAGTGGTGGTGGTGGTGGTGGTGGGGCGGGGGGCATCTGTGAGCCCCACACAAGCAGAAGTGGGCAGTAATTGGTGTGTTATGCCATCCCCTGGCATTGCACGAGTTTTAACGAGATGCAGTCAGTTGGCTCGACATGATGGCCTTCATCCTCCCTGGTTGGTAGGCGTTGCTTGTTAGGAGAGCGATGTAAGATGGGTGGGAATTACAGGGCTTGACATTATGGGAGAAAATTAGAGGCACCCATCTTCTCTCAAAAGATTCACAAGGAAATGTTCACATTTCCTTTCACAGCTCCTGGGTCCTTGTTTTAATCTAGAGCATGCTGCGTGGATGTTCTCCCTGCGCCCATTAGTGTTTTCTTAGGGTTCTCCAGGGGTTTCTGCTCCCTGAAAACATGCTGCTGTAGATTGGCTACACTGACTTGCCCATAGTTTAGTGTGTATTCTGACCTTAAGTCCAGGGTTTCTAAGATTGCTTTCCAATCTACCACGACCTTGACTAGGATAAAGATGAATAGATATTCGAGGATGGGTCAGAAATGATCCGCGCTCCAGCTCAGCCTAGAACATTCTTTAATGATAGAATACGTAAGCTTAGTGTCTTAAAAGGCAAGGAGGTTATGTTAAAAAAGTGATGTATTGTCTTTTCTAATAGTTAATTGAAATAAATTCTACAGCCAGAGTGCGGATAATTTCTGACTCACCCTCGTATTAGTAGGGATGAATTGAAAATAAATCCAAAATATACAAAACTATTGCTTTTTCATATAAAGCGATACACAAACTACATAAAACCGCTTGACTTTGATACCCAGTGCTCGAATTTATAACAAATAACGGAACGATGAACTAATTCTTGCTGTTAAATGTAGCTGCAATTGTTGTTTGGCGAATGACATCTTTTGTGTACCGCTTCAAAACATAATATTAGTGCTTGAAAAGTCCTTGAAAGCCCTAGGATTTGATTTTAAAGCATCTCCGTCTGCATTGTTTTTTGTAAAAATGTTTTACATTAAACCGTGTTTACAAAAAGGATTTAACTGCACCATTGCGCACAATATGAATCATATTTCCATCCTTGAAAGACCAATTTTGGATCAGGAGCTCAGTGTTGGAAAACGCAGGCTCATTAGCCACAGCTAGACTCCTTACAGACATTGTTTATGGATGCTGTGATAATAAGGAGTCCTTGGTCCCAACGTTTATCTCTATTTGTGACTTGGCATAATTGCTGCCATACTGCGCTGATCCGGTGAGGAGCACACCGAGTCGTTGGACTCCCCCGGGCTTTCTTCCAGCTGCTCGTTCTACACCATCATTTCGGAAAATAAGCTCCCCCTTAATAGACTCCATACACAATCATCTTTTAAATGCTGCTGTGTGTTTAATGTACTACATACTTCGCCATAATTGATACCAAGATGGGTATCAAAAGCAAACATTTCCAGCTCGTTCTAAAATTTCATATCTAGGGATTTTTGTTTTCAACCACGATAAGATAAAGAAGACTGATTCAATTTAAAGGTTAATCACGTTCATGCTACAGTAGATGATCTACCATATATTTTTCATAAAGGTTTTTTTTGTGTTTGTCTGCAGCTCGTCTTGCAGGACAGCAGGGGTTCTGCTCGGTTCTCTCGGTTGCAGCACTCCTGTGTTGTTCCGTCCGTCTTAAAACAGAACGGATGGACCTGATGTTATCCAGAAGTCATTTGCGTCAATCTAATCAAAGGCCTGCATCACAAACGGAGCAGCTGGCGAAGGAATGTGCATCTCATTTGATTGCTTCCAAAAGATTTCATTCTCGTTTTGAGAAATTCCTAAGAAATGTAACTGTTTTGAGTTTTGAGAACACACATCGTGTGCAAGGTAATAAAAAATGTAGGCGTGGAGGTTTCGCTAAAAATACGTCTAGTACATTTTCTGTTGCGTTTTGCATATTTTGTGTTTATCACATAAAAGCCAGCAGCAGTCCGTTTGGGTTTATGAGAAATCCGAACACACAAACAGCCATCTAGCTATGTCGGGGTTGTGGATAACCAAGCAATGTTCCATGTTTGAGCTTTACTTATATACTGAGTAGGCCTTCGTCCTCCACCCTTAACCACAGTCATATATACTGTATACCACATGTCTGCTGCTTCCTGTATTCCTGCCGTAGAGTCTTGTTTATGGTCATATAAAGTCATGACAAGGGTTTATTAATGAGGAGACATGCTCTGTTCGACCGCTAGAGTTCATATTTTATCAGGTCACAGAATTGGTTAAAAGGTGTTGGATATTAATGTATGGCACTTATTATTAACTATAGTATTTATTATATAATTTATGTTATATAACTACACTCTGAATCAGTCAGCACGTTCACCATTGGGGAACTTTAAAAAAGTATGCCCTAAAACACGGAAAAACACTAATTGTTCTTTCTTGGTTCTTCATATGGGATAACAGACAAGTTTGAGAAGAGGCTCAGAGAGATCTAGCTGGCACAAAGGCCAAGATCAACAAAGTGGCCTCCAAATCCCAAATCCCCCAGAGCCCAATCCGAGCGCTCCTGGGACATCCCGGTCAAACAAGTCCGATCCATGGAGGCCACACCCCATAACCAACGTCACTCAAAGGATCCGCCCTGTGCAGCCATGCCTCAATGTGCCCCGGTGGCACAGGGGGAGCCAAAACATGGGTGCTTTTAATGTTTATGGTTTTAATGTTATGGCTGATTGGTGTATGCTACTTGTAAAAAATAATTTAGCATTTCGCAAACATTCTTACATCTTTTTTCAACATCTGAGCAATTAAGGGCCTTGCTTAAGGGCCCAACAGTGACAACTTGGTGGTCCTGGGGTTCGAACAGAGGACCTTCCGATCTGTAGTCCAATGTCTCAACCATTGAGCTACCCCCTGACCCTTTAAACCACATTTGATTGACCTTCAGACCAACTTCTTTCCAAATCCTGATCTAAACATGAGAATTGATGCGTATACAGTATTATTACAAGGTCCTTAACGATCTAAGCAGAAAGCGTAACCTCGGCAGTTTAACAAGTGATGAGCAACGGACTATAAATGTGAGCAGTTTAAAGGTCTGGAGATGTTTCCTGTAAGCCCTGAGGGCAGGACGGGTTTGCAGGATAATTGCAGGCCTCTGCGTTTCCTAGATTAACAGTAAGAGTACATAATAGAAGTGACCTTTCTGAAGCAGGAATCCGTACTGTCTCTGCAAAAGTTGACAGAAGGATAGATTTTCTCGTCTTCTGCTATGCATGACTTCATCGTGTCTGTATGAAATGTATCGCACTGCCACAGTAGAGACGGAAAGAGCAACATCTGTATTCCATGATTGACGTTGTTTAACGATTCTTTTACCCAAACTGCTGTTTCCTTTTTGTAAACACAAAGTCCAGACCTTGGTGCAGCGTCGTCCCGCCTGACCCTGAACGCTAAAACTAAAGAGCTTCAAACGTTCTTTGTACCTCAGGAAGTCTATATGTGCTCTAGAGGTGTTACATTCAGGAAACTAACGTCTCAATCTGTTCATGGTTCTCATCTCCGGTCGCGTCATGGGTTTGTAAGTTATTCGCTCTGAACAGCGTGATCTTTACAGTGTATTGTTGAAGAGAAACACAGGTTGGTGTTCTGACACTTGGGCCCATCGGTGCACCCTTGATGTGATACAGTACATGTTATACAGCGATGAAGACCTTGCTTTAATGTGAACAGGGCCCTGACTGTGTAGTGTAAGGCTAATAAGTATAGCAGGCCCAGCTGTCTAGACTGTGAATAAGGTCGCTCCTGAGGAGGGAGAGATTTCTGGCTTGTAAAACAACTTCATAAGATTTATGGCTCGTATGGGATGTACAGGACTCGGGTCATGCCACACCGTCAGCTATCAAATCTATAACTGATGTCCGCATCCTCATCACTTCCCTGGACGCTTTAAACATCGAAGCAGATCCTCTCTCTCTCTCTCTCTCTCTCTCTCTCTCTCTCTCTCTCTCTCTGGATGTGTTTCCCATTAACACGGCTCTCTGATTACTCACCCAATTGTCATCTCAGTTTACGTCGCTCAAGTCCCAAGAAATTCAGACCTGACATTCAAGGCACAACTATGTGGCTGTAACCCTACATTCCCCCGACTGCCCCCCCCCCCCCGCCCCCCCTAAAAGAACATTTATGGTGTGATGTCATGGTGCTTGTTGAGAAATATTTCAGGAATGCTCTGTTTTTTGGAAGAAAGATGTGCCTGTTTCCCAAGCATGACTCGTGTGGAATTTTGTTATGGTTGGCCATCGTAAGATCATCTTCAGGGGATGTTCTGCTGGTTTTAATCAGGAGTTTCCAGCAGAAAAAAAAAGAGAAGAAAATCATGACAATTAAGCTCACGTGGATTTTTAGTTTCTGCTCCCATTGCACACCGAGTAATTGAAATTGTGTGATAGAGGTAGGGGTTCAGGGGGAAAAGGCACGACCTGTAAATGTGGTAAAGGAATTCGCACGGCAGTTGGATTTCCATGCCGCAGGGAAAAACAGGACGAAAGGATAAACACAGTTAGATGTCCGACATTTAGGCCAGTTTGACATGTTTCTGTTTGGCATCCTTGGGAGACTAAATGTTTTCTTAATAAGTCGAAGCATTCCACATTACAGGCAGTGCGGAGTGTTTCACCACGCTGCGCTCTGAGATCGAACGGTCGCTTAACTGCAAATAATTATCTCTGTTTACAAGAAGCTGATTCATACTCCCAATCTAATAGCAGGCTTGGCATAAAAAACATTCCTATAGGCACTTGTTTATGCCTCAGGGCTGTTATATTCCCAAATCTGATTGGCCAATGAAGGTAAATACATTTCTGCAGCACCACCATTTTGATAGTAACATGACATTTAACCCGACTTCTCTATTTCGTTTAAGCCGAGAAATAAACCTGTAATCGTTGATATGTGAAGATTCCGCTAGGAGATGTTTGTATACTATTGATGAAAGGAGTCTCCAGTATCAGTGCAGTTTGGTGACTAAGTTTTCTGCCATTTTAGTATAAAAAAAAGAAAGAAAAACTGCTTTTATAGCTGCTGTAACATAAGTGGCTGCAAGTATCAAATATTTTAAAAGAAAAAAAACTATAAATCATGAAATGTGTGATTTGTCTAATAAAAAAACAAGTCGATGTGGTATAACAAACTTCAAGAATACCAAAGCTTTTTTTTTTTTAAAGAAACAAATGTTTATATTGTAGCTGCTATGATACGAGGGTTTTCAAGTCAAAGCGGGACTTTTGATTGTACAGAATAACAGAACACAGTTAGAACTCCCTTTATTTCTTTATATAATCCCCTGATACACTAATGCACTTATCCCAGTGTTCGACTAAAGCTTGGGCACCATAAGGTAGAACGTTTTCTTAGTATGTCAGAGTATGGCTGTCTGATTCACGCCGGCCTACCAGGAACCCCTATAACAATCCAAACATGTGGAAGTCTCTTGGAGTGAGGTCAGGACTGTACGGGGAACGTGGCAATAACTCCTGGACTCCTGGAGTTCCTTTTAATCTGCACGTCACTTTGTGAATGTTCACAGGAACGACTGCAGCGGGCTCTGAGCCACCTCGGACAAGATCATCATTCACAGACGTACGGCCTTTTTAAAAAACATTTTACATGTTTTACTGCAGCTGAGAATCTCATCACCGTACTGTACTCAAAGTCTTTTGTAAATGTCACTTGTTCCTTCACCTTCATTCACAAGAAATTTCAACACAAGTCCCGGTTTGACTTGAACTCCCCTGATATGAGAGATAACATCAGGTGACTTTAAATCCTTACAGTTAATTGAATAAAAATCAGTATTATACCAAAGCACTGTTGAAATGGATGCTGATTAATGTCCTATAACGCCATCCTCCATCCTCCTTACGGTTCTGCAAGACAAAACATTTATGCAGCAACAATGTGCAAAGGGACCTGTATGGCTGACACAATACAAGAAGGATTTATTCATCATTTATATACACACTATCCAGTGTCAGGACTCTGGGTAAGCTGTAACTATCATTTTTCTGATACCCCAGGAAGTCTTTAGTCTTCAGGCGGCTTTGCAGTCACCGGATAATATGAGAACGGCTGCCTGTAGATTTTCGACAGTAAGTAATACCAGGAACTTGTTCTGCAGATGTTGCACATCAAACGCAACTTTAAACGGATGAAGAGAATTAAAACACTGTGGGATGTTTCTTTATGGGAAATTAATCTTTACACCACCTGAGCATTGATTATTTTTTTTAAAATACATTTCTCAAATGCTTTTGTTACTTATAGTGCTAGTGCAAAAACATCTCTAAAACTTCATTCCCATTAAATTCTTGTTTTGTTTCATCTTTAAGAAAAATGCAATAAAAATGTTTGCATGGAACCATACACAAGACTACGTAATCACTAATATGTATATATTTTTTAAGGTAAGACAAAAATCATGTGTAGTGCATTTGTTGGTGCTGCTTAGGATCTTCTTAATTCCCCATATTTTACTTTGCGGATGGGAGACATGAGGTTTGTATTAGTTTTGTCTTGTACATTAATCATATGGCTGAGAAAGTGCTTTACCATCCCTCATGACGTGCATTTGAGCTACTGCGGCTCACTGTGTTAAAGATGTTGACCTTTGGGTGTACGCTTCGTGTCAGCGTTTAAAGCATGGATTTCAAATACAGCCAGGTCACGCAAGATGTCTCCTGCTTATGATTTCAGGTTGAGAGCTGTTGAAAGGTTTAGGCAGAAGATTTATCACGGCACAAGCTGAAGGTTTGATTAATACCTTTTGCCATATTAATGGCCGTGTAATCATGGAGAGCATTAGGTGCTATTAGCCGCTTCGAGGGATTTTGCTATTGGTTTCTTCTGCACTTTTCATCAGAACACTCTGACTTCACTTCATACTGATCCAAATGGCTGCATAGACAATGCACAGAGTTTTCCATACAGAGCTAAACCTTGGTTCACTAGAGGTACAAAACGATTCTTCTAGGCGCTCTCCAGTTGTTCAGTGCATGGGATGTTGTCAGACATGTTTATACTGAAGATATGTGTTTAACTCTTCCACTATACACGAGCTTCATGTGGTCCGATCCTAAGGAGATCCCTGTGGTTTTTCATGTGCTTAGTTAATTATATTTAAATTGCCACTTGACAGTCTGTAAATTGTTTCCATACTTTCAAGTCTTTATGTCAAATTGGAATATAAACCGGTGTCATCATCATTTATTTATTTGTTTGTTTGTCTTTTTATTTATTTATACATTCATTCCGTCATTCATTTATATGAAACTTATTCTGCAAGGTCAAATCTGGAAAACCGAAAGGGTTTAAAAACTTTCTGTCTGCAATGAAATAGCTAACAGTTATAGCATTCCCTGCCTTTCCAAAAAACAAACAAAAAGAGCAAATATTCTATATAAAATCCTAAAACATGGGGAAACGTTCCAAGTATTCGCATTTCGTGCTGGTGGATCATGACCAGGTTGTGATAACTGCTTAAAAATGTCAAAAGAAGAAAAAGGAGCAAGAGACAGAAAAACAGAGATTGTCTCGATTAAAAACTGCATTTAAATTCAAACAGGCTGTTTATCAGCTGACCATAGACCCAAAATACCCACGACAGAACTAAATGTGTCCAAAGCACCCCAGATCATGATGGAGCCTCCTCCACTGTGCCGTGTAGAAAACATCTCCAGTAGGATCTCCTTGGCAGGCCAGTAACGTTGGAAGCCGTCAGAATCATCCAGATGCAATTTCTTCTTGTCTGAGAATAAAACTTTCTTTCATCTTTCAGTGTCCCATGTTTGGTGCTTGCTTGCAAAATCCAGCTGGACAAGTTTGTGGTGTGGAAGGAGACGTGGTTTTTAAGAATTTTTTTGTTCTTTAAGCCCTTCTCTTATGTTTAAGAATCTTTACGTTTACGTTGCCGTCTTACGTTTATTCAGCATCAGTAAGGACCTTAATTTGGGTCGATGATCGGCCTGTGTCTTTACGGACAATCCTTGGATCTTTCAGCTGAGTGCAGGTGAAATTTTTTTGGGTCTAACACTTTTTTTTTTTGTCCCCTAACTCTCAGGATCTCTTAAGAAATTTAAAATAGCTGTCTTACTGCATCTCGGCAGCAATGGTGCATTGCGAGAGCCCTTGCTTGTGCAGCTCAGAAATCCTGCCACATTCAAAAACAGAAAGCTTTTTTGCTTTTGCCATCAGGAGATCATGACAGTGTGAACTGTGTGACTGTCTGAAGCACAATGACAATAAAGACACTAATAAAGCACTAGTAAAACACTGGGATAAGTGCATTACCGTCAGCACAATTGTTTGTCTTTGAGCTACACTCTACGCTGCTGTTAAATGGAATGAGGAGAATCTGTAGGCAACATTGCAATTAGAAGTGAACATGACATCAAATATTAAAACTGACATCCTCTGAGTTCAGACTGTGGACTTCAGATGACCTCAAAGAAAAAAGCTGAGTCTGTTTCTATTTGATCTTCTAAAGTTAGTTTAAAAGCCATCTGATATAAAAATATTTCAAATAAATTTCATAAAAGGAAATGCTTATGCTTCCAGACCTTTGGGCATCTCTGTCGAAAATTCATCACCTCTTTGCATTCAATCAGAATAGAGAATTCCCCTGGTATAGTAGACTTCACAGAGTGCATGTGTTGTTTTGTTAATTGTCTTTTGTCTCAATGTCTCGAGTTTTAGACATTTGGTTTGGGTTTGGAGTGGACGTAGGTTTTCTCACTGAAGTATTTTTCGAGCGATCTTTATCTTCCTGCTTTTAAAATGATTGGTGTTGATTTCTTATATGGGAAAAAACGATTAATGTTATTAGGTCTTTGTGCATTTATCTTGAACAGAGGTTAAGTGAGAGGTTAAAAATTCAAACAGTGACATGAAACACACAGCTGCTCAGAGGCCATTAACATGACTTTATAATCTATCCAGTCCTCAGCTGGCGCTTTGAGCATCAGTGTAAATTAGCTCTAGCACAGTCTTTCCATGCTTTCTCTGCTGATCGCTATCTCTATAATGCACACAGTCCCGTGCGAAAGTCTTGAGCCGTTCCTAATTTCTTCATATTAAATTCAATTCAATTATGTAGATTAAATTAAAGAAATAAGAACAAATGTTTTACTGTGACAAGCTGCAAAGTGCCTAAAGATACGATTTATAAACTGGATGTTTGTGTAACAGCCTGAGCAGCGACCTCGTTTCCCCTCTCGTCTGTTCCAACATTCAGCATCAGCATCAGCAGTTACTAATCACCACCTGATCATCTGTCATTATCTGCACCTGTTTCTCACTGGGTCCGGACTTAAGTTAAATGTTTTTAAGCTTGAATGATTTATAGGTCACTGTGTGGCTAAACAAACAAAAAACATTGCTCCGAAACAGTGAAAACGGAGACAAAAAAGTCCTTAAAGACTCCATTAAACAATACAAACGCTCAGGTGGCTAAGTGGTTAGCACTGTCGCCTTGCACCTCCAGGTCCTGGGTTCGATTCCCATGTCGGGTCCGTGTGGATGAAGTTTGACGGGTTTTCTCCGGGTTCTCCGGTTTCCTCCCACAGTCCAAAGACATGCAGATTAGGTTAATTGGCGTTTCCAAATGGCAACCCACTCCAGTATCCTTGCCAAAAAAACCTCAGACCTTCCTAGAAGGACAGCATCTAGGAAGACCTGGCGTGCTATGGTCCATGAGGTCACAAAGAGTTGGATACGACTAAACGAAAAAAAACTAAACCAAACAGGGCCTGGACTAAATATTACAGACAAAACTGTCCTTCTGGGACCCTGGAGAACTTTTCCTCAAGACTACATTAAACATACAAGAAAGTCTGGAGCTTTGGATATAAAATTTGAAGGATTGAGGCGGGGGGGTACTGTACTGTATATACTGTCACATTTCTAGTATTACATGGACTAGCGCTCATTTCTGGACATTTTGGACACTAATTTAGTCCAATTGAGGTGACTGTCTATCAAATATCTTCCAGTGATCCTTTAACTGTATCTCCTGATAGTCGTAAAAACAGACTTTCTGCTTCTCTTTCCCGTTCCTAATGCTCACCTGCCAGAGCCTTTGTATTGCACCTGGATTTGTTCATCACTGACAGCTGTTTTGTCCCGGTCTTTCCACTATTTAGGGGATTTCAGGCAGCAGCTCTGACTGTGCACCACCTTCTTCTTCTCCTGAGAGTTGTGCATGTTCCGTGCTGCTCTGACGGCATCCAGCACTCCCTCACGAGGACAAGATCCCCCAAACAAAACATGACGGCAATCAAAGAGCGCCTTTGGTTTGGGGATGGAGCCAAATAGTGCCTTTAATGTCGGATCGCGATTAAAACAGTTGACTTTCTTTTGTCCCACAATGACCCGGAGCATCTCTCAACCCAGCTGAACCCTCCCTGAACTGTTTATTCGCTGTTTATGTATCTGTAATGCGAGTGGTCGGGTGATGTAATGAAACACCGAGAGAAAATTGGACAATATGGAATATAGATTGTAACCATCTGTAGTGCGCTTTGGGCGTAATGGAGTTCGCTGAAGTGTAGAGTACGTTTGGTCTCAGGTTTGGTCGACCACAGTGCACGACCTTGGGGTTTTACTTGTTCTGGGATTTCACGTAAGTGAACCTCGCTTTTGTTGGAGTTTACCACATCTGACGCGAAATGTATTTGGGTTGATTCTAGGTTTTATATAGGGATTTTACGTCTGCTGTAACTGAAAAATCAAACAAAATTCAAAAGTGATGCCGTGATGAGTCCTAATGCAAAGCAGAGAGATTACATCACCCTGAAAAAGTTTTATTCCTTTTATACCACAGCAAAAATGTGACAATATATTTATTATTAGAGAATGATATTATATTGACATTTTATATTGACATGTTGCACAACACATTACAGCAGCTTTAAACACTCCAGAACGAGTTTTGTCCTGAACACTCTCTTTGAATGTTAAAAACACTGGCACTGGAGACTTTATTATATTAGGTTTATGTAGAGTTTCTGCCATACACGTTGTAGTGTAACTATACAAACGACAATGTATTAGAATCTCGCCATGCATCATTCTTGCTATAACAATACGTCCAGAAGAATAGTTTTCTGAATAACTGTATTTTTATCCTTTAGAAGTCTGTCCTCTTTCCTCCGAATGTTTTCTAACCTACCTTGTCGTTCTTCCCAGGAGCAGAGCTGTCTATGGGGCGACAGGAAGCATTTGAAATATTTCGGAGTGAGCGCGAGGAGAATATCACTATAGAAGACAACAAGATCATACTGAAGCAGAGGTCAGTATCTCTGTACGGTGTCACAGGGCTCAAGGTGAAAGGTCAACTACATGGTACAGCATGCAGAATCAACAACTAGTCACAGAGAACTGAAATTAGATTCAGAAGTGACATATCGTCCAGCCTGATGTCATGGATATACACTAGTTATGTCACCCATCTTCAACATTAATAACTTACTTTTAATTAATTCATTCATTATTTGTAACTAACGTCACCAAACATTCCTGTCTGTACTAAATTGTTTATAGTGAATGTAAAGTGGTTGATGCATCGCTATGCACATTAAATTATATAAATAATGGAATGTTTAAAAAAACTAGGTCAGTTCCAGAGATGAGGCAATAGCCTTTAACAGCAGTTATCATCAGGAGCCAAACATGGCCGTACAGTACATGTGTAATCAGTTGATCTCGGGCTTCGGACTATTATTTGTTGCTCTTGAAATGAAACACTGAAATGCAGCCACACTACCACTTAGTGGATAAAAATAAAGACCCTTGGCTTATATAAATAGAGGCGTAATCATACATTCCAGCCATGGATCGATTCAATCTGTGATACTGATATCTAGTCCTGTTCCTAGAATATTTTAAGTAAAGAAAAATTAAGAGTGAAAAGACTGATTATTTTTTTCTGAATAATAAACAATGCAAAATCATGTGCTTTTTTTTGATAAAAATAAATTAATAAGAAATTGCATGAAAAATATTGAAATGTACCAAAAGAAATCCAAATTTGAAATGCTAAAAAAAGTGAATAGCAAAATGCTTCTATGACCGCCCATAACCTACAACAAACAAAAAAGAAAATGGAGTATTCAAATAAAGAATATAAAATAAGAATTTAATTTAAAAAATTAGTATAGAAAAAAGAAAATATTTAAATAAAGAGTATAAAAATATGTAATTAGAATATAATAGTAAAAAATTATAGAAATATAGAAAATATAGAAAACGTTTATCTGTAAAAGTTACACTATGTACAAGTAATAAAATAGAATTGAAATGGAAAAGCAATGTCCAGTGCAGAGCAGAACAATGTGAAAAGCTCCAGGTGTGCAAAATGTAGATTATGTGCATCAGTGTACTGAGTGGTGTATGAGTAGGGGCGGATCAGTCTGTTGAGTCCTGTGTGGTGTTTACACCCAGGGATCAACTAAAACATAAAAAAAGAAATAAAGTCAGTTAAAATGCCCATTTTGCAACTTCTTTCTTTTTTGTTTGTTTTATAATAACCAAAGTTCTCTTTTTGACAATTATAACATGTTAATGGAACCACATATCCTATAATGTATGATGCATGTTGCTGGTTGCAATCTAGAGAAAAATAGCTCATGTGCTATATATATTTACCTCGGGTTGCACATTAGGATTACTGGTCCATAAATAGTGCATCTGCATTTGCGTTTGCATGCATAATGAGTGGAATGCTGATTTGCATGTTGTGAGTAGCACGTCCTGAGATTTTATGCATCGTGATGGATTGTGTTGTGGTTTATCATTTCACCCCCTATATAAATGCTTTATCACATTTATTTATTAATTATCACATCCATTTCAACATGCTGCAAAACTGAGGATTTGTTTTTGTGTTGTTTTAGTTCAAGACCAGAACTAGGCATCTCTTATATAAACTATTTTAAGACTAATGATGATAGCGAAGTATGTTCAGCCGTCTTATGGTGTTGCATCGCTTTACTGTATATGTCCTGGATAAAGTGTGTGTAAGCCTTCCATTTCCTGTTTTAGGATTAATTCATGACTTCAATGCATGAGAGAATTAGATTTTTTTTATTATTATTCTACGTTGATGTTACAGTAGAGTTTTCATATTCTATACACAGGTTTGTTGAAGCTAAGGACCTGGGTGAGCAGGTTAACCAGGCCAGGAGCAGAGTCAGTAAGTCCTTCACACACTTAACATTTTCCATTAGCCACCCAGGCTGCTAAAACAGCATCCAGTCCAAAGCTGTGAAAATCCAAACCTCTGACTTCCGCAAAAACGTTACTCTTATTATCGTCATTACCTTGATGAGGAACAGTCCTGAGATGGCCTCATGCTGTTTCTGCTCCGCTATGATTCATGACCACAGTCCTCTCTAATGACCCTTTTTTTCCCTTACGCGATTGGCCTCTTGCTGGGATTCGGTTGTCCCTCCTGGGTAAAGTGGTGTCACTCAGCACATTCCAGACCTGTCCCTGAACACAGGAGATCCTGGGAGCACCGCTCTCATACCAGCTCTTCCGCCATGACGCTCTTTTACAGGGCAGTTGCTGCTGCTTTATGAGTATGCCGAACACACACACACACACACACACACCTCCGTGCACTTCTACTACTCCTGTGGAATCTTTCTGGCAACGTTCTAACAATCGGAAGACGCCAGGAACAACAGCACGCTGACACATGGATACGGCTGTGTCCTACATCCTGTTCTGAATCATTTCAAAAGCATTCTAATCCATAGAAAGTCAATTCAAGAGCATTTATTCACTCGCCATGGCCAAGATGATCTGTAAAGGAAGCTGTCAATAGAAGTACTGTACGTTGTTCCCTAATATAGAAGACACATACTGTATGCATAATCCTTTTTTTATACAGTAGATCCTCTTTGTTATTACAAAAATGTCTAAAATGTGTAAGTAATGACAACAATAAATTTAAAAAAAAAAAATTAAAAAAAAGAGAAAAAAAAATTAGTAAGTAGACAATAAAAACCCTGGATTGAGTAAAGGATGAGTAATCTAAGTGATTTCCTGTTAACGCTCCAAAGCTGAATATTTTCCAAAAACAGCACACCATAAAGTGTTATTATATTATTTACAACAGTATTTGATTATGATTACAGTTTATACTTTATTAGGAAATGGTACGCACCTTTTATACATTTATAGCTACATTCAGTGTTGCACGAAACAACTTAAGTTTTGTTAGTAACAAACGACAGTTCTTAGTATTTTGTTACAACATCCTCTTTCTTCTTAGAAAATATAAATTTTTATGTATTATTTTTTAAAGATCTACAGTATGACTGTTATAAATAATAATGATGCTTCAGTTACTGCTCTCGTGTATCTGACAGCACAGTGAAATTATTATTTTTTCACACATCCCTGTTAGGAAGCTGGGGTCAAAGTGCAGGATACAGCGCCCCCTTGAGGGCTACTGGGACTCGAACCCTCAACCTTCTGTTCATTAACCCAGTAACCCACTGCCTTACTAATTGAGCCACCACTGCCCTATAAAGCTAAAAACCATTTTATAATAAGCATCTTCTTACTGTTGTTTTTATTGACATGACCTTTATTTCCATCGCTCCGAAGTGCAATCTTTATGCTACTTAGCAAACTGAAGCCTTTTTTTTGATGAGTCTCACTAATAAGTGGTTTTCTTATGGAAATGCTCTTACTTTCACTATTAAACACAGCTCTGATTTTTACTGTTTTACGATGCAAACTCACCAGGCGTTTAAGTCACCTCTATCACAGTCACTCGTTATTTCATTTTTTTATTTCTGCGCTACATTTCATCCGTGAACCTGATGGTTCAGCGCCATGTTCCGGGTTTTAACAATGCACTGGACAGCGCTTAACCCAATTCCAGTCATTTTAATGTTTTCTTTGCTCGATGCAGGCCAATAATTTAAACCCCTTTGAAACAGAGACAGGGAGTTTTTTTTGGCCATTAATTCTTTACTCATGTTTATACTAAGGTTTTTGTACAAAACATTTTTCCTTTAAATCTCTTTCAGAAATGATGCAATAATGCAGAAGACGTCAAATAAGACAACATTTGGATTAAACAATAGTGGGGTGTTTAAGACTTTTGCACAGAACTGTGTAGGCTGAGTGTCTGGTGTTTAAATTAGCATGATGGAATCTTTATTTCTTTATTTCTATCTGTCTTCGCATTAAATAGTGTAAAACCCAGTGCTGTCAGCGCAGGGATCACAGACGAAACTTTAAAGTCACTTTGGAAAAAACAAATAATAATAGTTGAACTTCTTGAGATTCTCAAGCTGAGAAAAGAACACCGAGTGAGATGTACAGTAACATTAGCAAACTTTCTCCCGGCCTTTTAATGCAGTGATATGTGAGCTTCTCTGTTAACACCTAACAGCAGGGCGTAACTTCTTTTTTTCTTTTTTTCCTTTTTTCCGACCAGTGATGACAAGAGAGAAAGAAGAGCCCAAACAGTGTGGCTTGAGTTACCGTGACATCACATTTTTGCTCTCACACACCGTAACATTTCACCAGGCGTTGTGTGGAGGGGTGGCTCCCTCTTTTTTTTCCCCTTTGGTCCACTTCACATGTTCGTTATTGAAGTCGCTTCTTTAAGCACTCAGTCACTAACAATCAGTAGCTCTTTGGTGAAGTTCAGTTTTCACAATCAAGCAGCCACAAAACAAAAACATGACTCGCTCGTGTTCCGTGTCTCGACCGCCAGTCTCTCCCAGCAGCATAATTACTCATCGTACGTCTCCGGCACCCAGTTCATATTGTTTAAGTGTGCTGCGTCTTCCACACCGTGCAACTGGTGTTTGAGGTTTCGGCTCCGATTCGGATGAAACCGGGCACCTCACCTCACAGCAGACTCTCCCTAACGTCACGCACTGTGGGTTCGAGTGGCATTCCAGCGGCGCCCAGAGCGCAGCGCCAACAAAGACATCATGCACTGGCGTTTAACTTCAATGTTAGGATACAGCTAAAGCCTGGTGTTATTATTATTGTGCCTGTAATCTCGAGTGTCTGAATTAATGCCACCGCAGACACTGAGAATGATGGAGGCATGAAGGAATTTACGCCTCATGTCTACATCAAGCAGCTGTAATGTCTTTTTTTGTAATGTGAAAATCCAGTTGAGATTTAGCGCAGAATTTACGCGGTATTTAGTTGCAGATAACGGTTAAGTATCTCAAGTCAAGTCAAGTAGGCTTTTATTGTCATTTCAACAATATACAGTGAAACAAAACAAGGTTCCTCCAGGACCAAGGTTCTACATACAACATTAATTAACAAAACTAACTAGCTAACTAAGAGTCCTAATTAGCTGACTAGCTGAGACAAGACAGATTGACAGTTTGTCTTGTCTCCGGATCTTACAGTAGTTACAGGTGATGGACCACGAGATGGACCACTGGATCGGTTCAGTGGCAGCAACATGACAGTAGATGTATTTTACTCACCAGTCTGTGGTGGTTCACCAGAAGCTCAGTTTATAAACTGTTTACATCCCTTTTCTCTCCTGTGGTCACAACCTACAGTATGGTGATGACCTAATGAATAAGATCAAGAGTGCAGACAGCACAAGTAGGATTCCTTCCAAGCAGTGCAGGACTTGGTGAGAGGGGTGAGGCGCTCAAAAGTCTGGGAGATTCTCAGAGTACATTTACATTTAGACAATGTATAAGGCCGACGCCCTCATCCAGAACGACTTCCTTTTTTTAAATCTCATTATACATCTGAGCAGTTGAGGGTTAAGGGCCTCGCTCAAGCCCCCAACAAGGGCAACTTGTTGGTCGTGGGGTTTAAGTCTGGGACTTTCTGAACTGTATTCCAATGCCTTAACCACTGAGATACTTCTGACCCTATCCTGTACTGTAGATCGTCTAAATTGCGAGTTGATAGAACATCCCTACTGTAGGTTGGCTCCTGGGAAGATCTGTATCAGGCAACAGAACAGGCGGACGCAGAGGCGGACGCAGAGAGATTATATCTCAACTCGTTTTGGCTGAGGAACATCTTGAGATATTCATCTTAATATACAGTACTGTGTAAGAGTTTTAAGCCACACTTAATTTCTTTATATTTTGCTTCCAAAGACTCCAGACGTTCTTGTATTGTTTAATGTAGTCTTGAGGACTTTTTTGTCTCTCATCAATGTTCACTCCAGTCCCTGTACCTGAGCAGAAAAATGTTTTTGTTTGAGGCCTGACCCAGTGAGAAACAGGTGCAGATGATGACAGATGATCAGGCGGTGATTAGTAACCGCTGATGATGAGTGATGAGGGGTTGGAACAGACGAGAGGGGAAATGAGGTTGCTGCTCAGGCCGTTACAGAAACAACCAGTTTGTAAATTGTATATTTAGTTAAACCATTTTCAATTTGCATCATTTTAATTTTAATATGAATAAAAGAGGGGTGTCTCAGCTCCTTTGTGCTTGAAGTATGTGCTCAAACTCGGACAGATTATTAGGGTATTATCATTAATATTATTATCATTATTGGCCTGGTCTTATTGATGAGACGGGCAAGGCTGCACCTTCATATTTTATCGTGTTTTTCCTTTTCCATTTTTTCCAACAAGAAACAATCTGTATGAAATGTTTTTTTTTTCACTTGACAGTACATGAGAAGTTGAAAAATCTGAAGTACAGTAAATAACATGCAGGTGTAGAACAGAGACCACAAGGCGTACAGGATGTCTTGCCAAACACATGTCAGGCATCCAGATTCACTTGTTACATGAATAAGAGTGTTGGATCTTTGGATTGGATTTTGCTCTGTTAGTCAGCAAGCGTTTGGATTGTGACTGGCTGGTATGTGAGTAAGCTTTGTCAAAATAAAACATGTTCAGTTATGGGGCACCCTGCTAATGAGCATCATACCAGTGGTACAGTAGGTTACACATGGCAAAGTTGTGAAATTTTTCAAAAAGCTGTTCAATTAAGGGTCATTTTGTCTTTGTTATGATTTTTTTCAGTCATTTAGCAGATGCCCATCTCATTACACATCTGAGCAGTTAGAACCTAAGAAACTAGAACCTTCTAAATTGTAGTCCGATGCTGTAACCACTGAGTTACTCCTATCCTTTCACATTATTGAGTTTAACTTGTAAAGCTTGGCAAATGCATAATGGTGATCAGACTCTTAGACCCGGCTGTTGCTCAGAGGCTTGATAGAACCCTGC
Source organism: Clarias gariepinus (assembly GCF_024256425.1). Lineage (NCBI taxonomy): Eukaryota > Metazoa > Chordata > Actinopteri > Siluriformes > Clariidae > Clarias > Clarias gariepinus. Next base: position 1,284,626 of record NC_071112.1, on the reverse strand, counting down.
ATATTGATTGATTGATTGATTGATTGATTGATTGATTGATTGTGAAACTCTAGTTTCAAAATTTGGTAGATACAGTATATGAGTCTTCCTAGGATTCACACATTTTATATCTTCATCCTTTACATCTACCCTACAAAAACTCTACCATTTCGGATTGTACATTTTAAATACTTACTCAGAACCAAACGAATTTGCATTCGTTGCTAAATAAAATGATGCTAAAGAAAATGTTAATAGATGTTAACATATCAAATGCTGGTGTGGGTGACATGATAAATAAACATGTGATGATGCTCAAACAGGAAGTGTGGCATAATTCTCACTTTACATCATGCAGTGCGGTACACACATCTTACAGTATGTTTGATCAGTAATGTGGCATAATAAAATCCGTATGCCAACAACTGCTCATTCAAGAAATATTGGAATTGTTTGGAACTTTTTAGGAATTGTTAATCTGTTGAATAACTTCACCCCATCCAATGGGTGCCACACAAGAATGTGCCTGCCCAAACTATCAATATATCCGGTACGTAGATCTACACAACGGGTTCGACCTGTGCGGTATGTCCTCAGCTTGATGAGAAGAGAAATGCAATCAAGGTCCCCAATAGACTTTCCAGATGTGTGGGGATTTAGGGAGTCCTCGTGCTGCTGCTCCACATACAGCATCTGCTATCCTCTTTGCCCAGCCTCCCACCCCTTCCCAAGAGTCCATCTGTCCTGTCTGTAGTTGTGGCCTACGCTCCTGGAACCATGGCTCACAAAGCAGGATCCAGATGAGCATAAATATCATCAGCATGTTCGGGGCATCTATTTGTTCCCCCGAACTCAGCAGTTTCCTTTGTTTGTTACAAGCGCTCATAGACGCGTAGCCTCTCAGTCATGTTACCGAAGCATGAGGGATGGCTGTAAACACCTCCGTGGGATGCAGATGGACTTTGTAGAGTCGTTGTGTTCTTGCCCAGCCATCACAGCCTCATATGTTTACGGCTGGCGGATGTCATTTCAAAGGTCCAGACTTTGAACTGACATCCAACCGCACACATGGGCTGTGACTGTGGTTTTGTATTGGAATTTGTCTCCGGCAGAAAAGTTGTCAACAGCGTGTAAGAATAGAATGTTAAATATAATATTCTATTACACGCACTTACACTTGCATGTGAATCCTTCGGAATGGGAGTACGGTATTATTTTCTCGATCTCAATGAGAGGCATTCGCTCAGTCTGTCAGGCAAAGAAAACACGAAGGGGATGATATTGGTCTGCGTCTCAGCTGGTTTAGTCGCTAGCGGTTTCTGTTGCGATGTCATGAAATCGGGTGACTGCGGCACCGAGAATCCAAGAAGTAGAGCATATTTGTGGGTAAGGTGGCGCCTCTCTGGTCACATGTACAATTATTAGAATGAATCATGCACACTTCAGGTTTTGATGTGCCACCATAAAATACATCAGAGAACCAAATGTAGCTTATAGAAAATATGTTGAAGAATAATACTCGCCAAGATTCCCCCTTTACACTCTGTACTTGGCCAAAAATGAGACATATCACATGGTCTGGCTAAGCATGAAATCGTTTTTTTCATGGAATATCCATTGACTAAAAAACATAGTGGAAAGCATCATCCATGAAGCAGTTAAGTTTAGTTTTTTTATTGTGTTCACTGAAATGAAAATAGTTCTACTGCTGCCAGAGAGAGGGCACATGGGAGTCTTGACTGGTGAAGAAAGTGCAGCAACGGCAAAAAGTCTTAAATATAAATTTAAAAGTAAACGAGTGATTTGCGTTTCTCATTACTGGTTCATACACCATTTGGATGCTCAGTGAAGCCGAGATCATAACACTTACTTGATCATTGAAATTTGTGGTCAACATGGCATGGACGTGAAAAGACGGACCACTGGGTGGGGGATATTATTCAAACATTTAAAGTGGATCATTTACCAAGCTCTATTTACAGTGTCTAGTTATCTACTTAACGGAGTACTCCATCCACGAAAGAAGAAAAAGGGATTTCTTTTATTATTACCAGTGTGATATTATATACAGAAGATTTTATAGAGATTTTATATACAGAACAGATCACTATTGTCATGTGATCCTTTATCTGAATCTGAAAATAATAATAATAATAATAATAACTTTTGTTCTAATAAGGAGTATGCTTATTGAGATTTTTTCCCTCCAGATACGGAATATAAGCAAACGCTTTTTCTCCAGCCATGAAGTTCTGCTGCTGATTGAATATAAGCTTGAGCCCACAGGAATCTCAGAACAACTCTCAAAGCCCTTTAGTTGAAACCAGACATTTGCAAATTCCAAAACATCTGTCAGATACACGGGTTTGGAAATAATCTGAGCAGCAGTGGCTCGTGACCATGGATTTCGGTGGGACAAGAAGACATTAATAACAACATAGTCTCAAACAAAATTAAGCTGATGTGGATACTGTATCACACATGACCTTTCATTCAGCATACAGTCTAGCAGCTTGATTTTGATCTGGTTTGGATGTACATTACTGTGCAGAAGTCTTGAGCCACCGCTCATTTCTTTAATGCTTCAGACTTTCTTGTATTTTTAATGTAGATTTGAGGAACAGCTCTCCAGGCTTACTGAAGGACTTTTTTGGCTTTTATTCTTGGCAGGTTTTTGGCTCTCAGTAATCGCCAAGTTTCGGTGATTAGTATACTGGTGATGCTAAATGCTGAGTGGCTGGAATTGACAAGAGGGGATATGAGGTTGCTCACACCACCAGGGTCAGGGCTCGGTTCCTGCCTCGGGTCCGTGTGCCTGGAGTTCCTCCCACAGTCCAAAGACATGTAGGGTAGGCTAAATGGTGTTTCCAATTTGCTTGTAGTTTGAGTGAGTGTGTGTGCCCTGCGATGGATCGGTACATTGCTTTTTGCCCAGAGTCCCCCTTTTGGGGTAGGGGTAGCTCAGTGGTTAAGGCATTGGACTACGGTTCGGAAGATCCCAGGTTCAACCACCAAGTTGCCACTGTTGGGCCCTTGAGCGCGGCCCTTAACCCTCAACTGCTCAGATGTGTAATGAGATAAAAATGTAAGTCGCTCTGGATAAGAGCGTCTGCCAAATGCCTAAATGTAGGATAGGCTCCAGGCTTCCCCTGAACCTGTACAGGATACGTGTTATGGAGAAAGAGTAAGTGAGAGAGGGAGTCAGGCAATTTTGTAGACTGTCACAGTAAAACATTTGTTCCAATTTCTTAATTTAATTTAATTTAATTTGAATAATTTTGAGGAAAGGCTCAAGACTTGTACTGTACATCAAAAGAATCCCAACAAAATGCCTTAAAATCAACATGGTGCACTGGGGCGGTCATAAAATTTCCATCATCATATGAAAAATGGAAAATGATATTTCTGGAAATGAGTAGAACATTTCATTTTGATTAATAAACCTGCGGTGGGGACCTCCAAGTGGCGCAGTGATAAAGTGCTCGCCCTATCATTCAGGGATTGCTGGTTCGATTCCCGGGTGATGCTATAACCTCTCGCAGCCGGAGGTCTAGAGAGAGCTGATTGGCCGAGCTCCCTCGGAGGGGAGGGAAGAGAGATACTTAGTGCTCGCAGTGTGTTACGCCGCCCTCACAGTGAGCGGGCAGTTCGAAAAGATGCGGTCGGCTGGCGTCAAGTTTTTCGGAGGAAACACGGGATTGTCTTCGACCCTCCTGACTGAGTGGTAGTAGTAGCCTTAATGTGGGAGCCCCCTAGTGACGGGGAGGAATTGGACATGACTAAATTAAAAAGAAAATAGTAAAAAATGTACCAAAATGATAAAAAATAGACCAAAATGTCGCACACTGTTGAAAAAAAAATTTATGTGTGCTGTTATTCGTTTCTTGACGAATAACAGCACCCCCGCCACCCTTTTGCCCCTGACCTCGCACCCAGTGACATTATCCTCTTCCACCTCTTTGGAAAATTTGGTGCTCTAACACACTTTTCCAGATAATTACTGTAGGCCTCTGTGATGAAGCATGTAACTTCAAAGGCACTAAAACAAACTGTTCTCGGACTGCAGCGAACGATGCCTGTCCCGTACATTAGGCAACACTTGTAATTGTCCCCTTCTGGTTCCTCTCCAGATCTGCAGCTTTCTGTTTGCATAGACAGGTCAGGCAAGGTTCAGACCACTTAATGCTGCTGCTGCTGCTAAGTGTTTCTTAATTCCATAGCTTTATAAGTCAGATTTAAACAGGCCGCAGATCGAGCAACTGGAATGGTTCGCTCTTGAGCGTGAACTTTCTCCACTGTTTTGTGTCTACAAGGGCACCTGGCTAAGTGTCAATGGGGTTAAGGTGAGCTATGAGTAAGATAAATCTTCAAATTAAATGGGCATGAGTGCGTTATAATGTGTAATGTAAAGAGTATTTACAGAGCTCTATCCTATTTCTACGCACTCAGCTTGTCAGCACTTTCTACTTAGCAGACTCAAGACCATGTGGCTTCCTCATCAACACCATCTTAACAGGACCAGATGAAGACGTGATATATGGTTCGGTAACAAAGACCTAATGTCAAGTTGGCTCGCATTTTAATTCCAAAGAATGTTTAATAGCATCAATTTTTAAAAAGAGAAATGGCCGGTTTTCATTTGGCATCTTTCTATTCAGATGTTCTTAACACGGCATGTGTTTCTGTAGAACCGTATCCAGCAGACCTCGCCATGGATATTACTTTACCATGGACAGAAATGGGTCAGCAGAAGAACTACCTGATATCAGAATATCCCACATGTCCTGTAATATTTTATCCCCGTACATCCTCTGGGACGAGCAGAAGAGGTCTGCAGACAGCAAGGCGACTAGCTGTGTCAGACATTTGCCCCACAAGTCAGCTGGGACTTGTCCATCATTCTTTTTTTATTTTCCACCATCTTTCCGTTAATGGCATACGCTTTCCCTTAGGCTGTTTCAAACTGCCAGCAAATCTATCTGCTACTGTTCGAAGCCCAGGCAGCGCTACACAGGCTTCCACATTTCCTTTTCCAGACTTAAGACTATTTCACATTGGCTGAAGAGTTGATCGACAAATAATTTTTGCTACATTTAAAAAAGTTATAATAATCACTGTCTGGAACACCTAAGATTAAAAAATATACATCAAACCATAATATCATTCCTATCAGTAATTACGTAATCTAGCGAGCGTTGGCTATTCTGCTGTCATGCCTCGATCAGTTGTTGTGATGCCCTGTTTATTTCAGAAGCCGTAGGGCCGTATTTGTCATGTCCTTCCTTTGGTGCCTCAGTGCCTTTTTAAATGATCAAAATGATTAAAACATGTTCTCTGATATTCTCGAAGAAAATTACCAGCCAGTACTTCTGACTTTCTGGGTGATAATCACTCAGCCTTGCACAACATGTTGCACACACACACACACACACACACACACACTGCAGGTCACGGGACTTTGTTGTGTCATACAGTATGTACTGTAGGTAGTTGTAGGTCTATGCATCTGTAAAACAATCCTCCAGTTGTACTAATAGTTTATAATAGTTATATGTAGTTAAAACCGTTTATTTCTGTGACTCATTTACATATTCTGAGAAATGTAATTATATTAATAAATAAATAAAGTTAGATTGTAGAGACGCCTGTGCAGTAGGTAAACGATGCATCCTGCTTCTGACGATAGTGTTTTTGCATTTTTTTTGTTATTCAGAAAAAAAAATACGATTTGGCGAGGTTTTATCATTTTATCACAAGCCCACGCATAAACGCATAAAAGCTTCCGTCGGATGCATGATTTTTGTGAGCTGTTCATGGGAATGCAGTGCCAGCTGCTTAGAAAAACAAATAAATTCCGCAGATATCAAGGCTCAAGCCGGGAACTGCGTCTGGACTAAAATAATCTCTAAATTGAGTAGCATTTCTGTTATCAATCCTTTTTTGCCACAAGGTATATTTTGTTTTAATAAACATAGGACATAGATTCTGTGCTTTGCAGTCACAATATTAACAAAATATTATGTTACTAAAGTCAAACTGCACCATTATGTGTGCTTGTAGAGTCATTCCACATAGTTTAGAAAAATGATTTACGGTAAATGCAATCCAACAACTCGCCTGGAGCACCAACACATCCGCGGCCGGAACAGTATCAAAATAATTGTAGCCTAGTTCGGCAGATTCATTCTGCTGTTTAGAGTAATTGCTGTAATCTCACAGCAATGTGCCTTGAAATATTGATTGTTTAATTTTACATTAGAAAATAAAATTTGTTCTTAATTAAATAGTACAGTATGTTCAACTTTCAGTCATTTATAATAACTGTGCCCTTACGATAATATGCATGTTATTTTCCATAATCTAGATGATGACAGGCAAGGTCATGAGGTCATGAGGTCATAAGGATACCGTCAGCTTTACTTAACATGGAAAAATGAATTATCACATTCTTCTTGTCATGTAATGATTTGTTTTGTACAATGCAATACGAATAAGGAGTGATTGCTAAATGCCCCTCGTAGAACTTTAAAAATGCCTTGATGCCCCTGCAAGGGAATTATTGCAGTGTCCCTTGAAACATGAAATTCATACCTTATTGATTGGATGTATTATTATTATTATTATTATTATTAAAGGTTAAACGGATTGTTTAGCTTTGCTATAGCTTTGAAGGCAGAAACTAAAGTTACAATCTGTTACTGGGGCATCACTAAAGATAATAGTGAAAATCCCAAAAAGAGCCATGTTGCAAAAAAAATATTATTATAATATTCCATTGGACAACTTTTGCTTTGATTTCGGCTGTGTCACATTAATTTCTCTCCAAGATCTTGTACTGATGAGAGGAAAGTTTGACCTCAGCTTAAAAAGCCTTCTCCAGCACATCCCAAACATTATTAATGGGGTTAAAGTCTGACCAATCTATGTGTAAACATGATATGTTTTATCCCCTCTGAACCACTCTCAGATCCTGGCATCTTCATCTTGGAATGAGGGAAGAAACCCTCCATAGATGTGATCCTCTGGTGGTTCAGTACATTCAGGTGGTCAGCTGACTTCATTTTATTGCCCCATAACGTTACTGAGTCTAGACCTGAGTAACTGATCAACCCCAGATCATAACACTGTCTCCAGAGGCTTGTACAGTGGACACTATGCATGATGGGAGCATCGCTTCATGTCCTTCCCTTCTCACCCTGACACGCCCATCACTCTGGAATAGGCTCAATTAGAGTTAACCCTAATTTTCTACATTGTAAAAGTAAAATCTACTCCGATCTGCCTAAATAACGTTGTTAATGTTGTTATTTCTGTTATTCTTTCTTTATCTGTCTGATTTCTATTAGATGAGCTGAAGAAGCAGTTGGAGAGTAGAAGGATGCAGATGGCAGCACAGGGTTGGTACTACACTTCTTTCTCTCTAATGGTTGTAAATAATCTCAGCATTTCAGTCATAAAAGAAATAGAATTTTTAAGTTAGATGCCATTAGAGATGTTCTTCTTTCTATTTATTTATTTATTGATGTTGAGTGGGTGGCCTGGCCTTCACTCTAAAGCCTTCTGATAAACACGTCAAAGGGCTTCTACAAGTTTACAATACCTAACCTACAGTGCCAGCGGTCTGTCTTTTAACTGCATCAAAGAGCGACTTCTGAGAAGCCTGCTTTTTATTACATGGCAGCACGCACTCGAAACACACCCAGAAGCCCTGAATATAGCCGTCGTGTATTCACGAGCTTCTGAAAATCATGGTGAAATGGGCGTGTGACTCTGCTGAGACGAGTGCCCTTGTCCACAACGACATGTGCTGTGTTTATGGAAGACTACAATGTTTTGGTGCTGTTGTGCCTAGGAGTAGTGTGTGTGGCCTCAGGCGTTCTGCGGTAGATGTGGGGTTTGTTAGTGGCGACGAGTGTACTGATCCCATGTTTTGGCTGAGAGCATTCTCGAAAAACACACGGAGGAAAATGGATGAACTGGAGGACGGATGAAACTACTATAAAAGGAGATTCACAGAACAATAATAGACCATAATTGAGGTCAAATTGAACAGACTTTGATGTGATCGAGACTGTGGCAGTACCAGACGGTTATGGCTTAGACGGAGGTTTCGCAAACGGTGATATGGGAGATTCTGGTGGAATCTGGTGTAGTTTTTTTCGCCCTGAATGGAAAAAGACTTGTAATGTTAAAGATATGTATTTAATTCTAGAAGTGGTTAGTTTCTCTTTGGACAGACTTTATATAGGTAAACTTTGACCCGTGGATTCACAAGCTTCTCTGTTCTGAGCCAATAGAAACCAAGTGGGTGCGACTGTGGTCTGTTTGGCCAGTAAAAAAAATGAAGGCACTGCTTATTATTAAGCAGCCGTCATACCAGACTTTTGCCTCACTGTTTTCTTACGGTTGCTTGGTGCATATCTGCAAAACAAACGGGCAAAAAAAAAAGCATAGCTGTCTCATTTACTGGTAAATGCTTCTGGTGTCATTTCCCCTGTCCTTCTGCTATATATACTTAAAAAAATATATATATTACGTTATCAACGTTGGAACCATGGTATTACTATTACCGTATTAGTGTCACTGAAATAAAAAAAGTGATAATTTTTCAGGTGTAATGGAGAATCAGACAAATGCAGGATCAGATCCTGTAGAGGAGAAACTCCGTAACCAGATTGAGGAAGAGAAGAAATGGTATGTATTTATACTAACGGCACTAATGCACTTCTGTGCTGTGAAAATACATTTCTGGAATGTGCTATCAGTGTGTACACAATCAACATTTTTTTTCATTTTCTTTTAAATCATAGTTATAAGAGCACATTTGAACGATTAAAAGGCTTAAAGACCGAGATCGATCATCTCCAGCACCTGCTTCAGAGGTCAAAGATCAAACTGCAGAAGGACTTCGAGGACTGGTGGACTCAGGAGACGGCAAGGCTACAGGTTCGCTATTAAACAGCATTTAATAAAGTCACGCTGCATCTGTCACCCAAACCCATGAACACAACTAGAGTTACAGATGGCTGCGTTCTGCACAAACATTTCTCAGATCCAGGGCGGTCCGCATTTTTAATGTTCTGCAGCAACAACATCTGACCAGCAGACTGATCTGGCGACGTTTTTTTGATCTCGTCAATAGGAAATATGAACGGCCCATCCGGACACATGAGCAGCTGTGCAGCATTGCTCGGTCCTTGATTCTTTCCAGAGGAAATGACTTCCCTTTCACACTAACTTCGGATGTTCTGGTTTGAGTTTTCTCATTAACGTTGAGGTTGAGTGTAGGTCTGGCTGTAGTGAGCAAACAGGCTTTTAATATCCCGTGGAAACATCAGCGTTGGTGGGGTGTATAATTCAGATGATGCTTTCTTCTAAGGAACAACAACATTACAGCTCCAACATTAAGCAGCAGCAGCCTGGCCAATAGTCAAAATCATAATGTTCAACCTCATGTTCATGCTCCCTAATCTTGCTTCAGGTTCTACAAGTGCTCAGATGTTTAGCTTGACAATTTGGCAAATGCATTTATATAGTATGTGTGTGATTTTGCAGCAGAATCAATGCTCAGAGGTAACAAGAGCAGGGCGGAGCCAGGGCAGCTCTTCTCCATGCAGGTAAGACACGAATATAAAGATTATTACACCATATTATATATTTATAAATTTGTTTTCCTTTACTCAACTCCATAGACTCCATAGATATGAGGGTGTTCAAGTCAAAGCTTGATTTTTGGTTGTACAGAATAACAGAACACTCATCACTGTACTGTGCTTGAAGTCTTCTGCCAATATCAATGGGTTTCATTCCTTCATTTACCAAAAAGTTCATTCCAGTTAGACTTGAGCGCTCCCATTTTTGGACAACAAGTTTTTTTAATAGAATTTCACCTTTAATTTTAGCGAAACAATCGAAATCAATAACAAATCAAATTGGTTGCAAATCCTTGCAGTCAACGTCTTTCTGGACGTCTGGAACCCATAGACACTGTGTTGATTCCCTGGTGATGCTCTGCCAGGTTTTTATTGCAGCCGTCCTCAGTAACTGTTTGTTCTTGTTCATGGCGCGTTTTGGCTTCAGTTTTGCTTTCGCCAAGTGAAGCTTATACGACTTCTTTGCCTTTCAAAGGGGCTTTCGAAATACGCTTTGGGCCAGATGCCATCTGCACTGTGAAGCGCTATCCAACGAGTTTTAAAGCTTCTGGCTGAATCTGTACACATGGTATAGCTCAGTTATCCTGCTGCTTTTGTCAGCAGTCACATCATCAATAAATACACGAGGACCAGTTCCACTGGCAGCCATACAGACCCATGGCATTGGATGAGCTGGTTTGTTTTAGACCATGAGCAGTTCCTTCCTCACTCCATATTCTTCTCTTTATGTCCTTCTTATACAAGATGATCTTTGTCTTATTTGTAAATATGATATTCTTCCAAACCTGTGCTGGCTTTTTAAAATGTTTTTGGCAGCATCTAATTTGATCTTCCTGGTTTTAATGCTTTTAATGTATTTATTAGTTAATGTTTTTTTTTTACTTGTGGTAAACCCTTAGTATTTAATTTCTGTTGATTGTTGGCTTTGACTCAGATTCACCTTCTTGGAGAGTGTTGTTCCAGAGTGATCTGGGAAAGAAGGCCTGTTTCTACCACATTTGTTTTTCATAGTCTTCTGGGCCTTTCCTAAAAAAAAAAAGGTCCAAACTGAGACCACGTGCATAAAGTGCTTTAATTTATTCAGATCTTGCCACCAGTTTGTGTGTGTGTGTGTGTGTGTGTGCTAGGTAATAGGTGTTCTCCTTTGATCAATTGTAAACCGTAAAGTTGCTGAGTCTGCTATCGGTATTTAAAGCAGGCAGTCCTCCAGTATAAATTCTGCTAAAGAAAAAGGATTCTCATGAGACTTATTGTTTCAAAATTCCAGTTCGCTGCATGATCACCACATAGACACCCAGGACGGAGCACACCAGCCTACACCACCTACACGAGAGCTCAGGTAAACCAACATAAGATTGCACACAAGCTGGTATGGACATTTTAGAACCTTTCCAATACAGTTCCATGACAAAAACACACATGATTTTTTTTAACTACTACTAGCCTGTTCCTGAGCAGTAAGAAATTATTTTGCTGCCAAGAATGTGGAATATTGCTTTGGTAAGAATGAGTATGTCCAAGTCATACAAATGGCTTTAATTCTAGCGGGAAAAGCAATACCTGATCAAACAAACTCACCAGCAATGGCCTTTAAATGCTCCCTGTGGAAACTGTTAACACTTAGAAGATTCTGAACAGACACAGTTCTTACTGTAACTCTAATCTCTATGCCAGTTTTTGGAATTATTAAAACATTTAAGACCTTTTCAGTGCGGCTCCTCCTGCAGAAAAACACCACAAATCTTAAAGGGTTCACCAAAGGGTGACAAAGAGGGCCAAAATACATATCTGTATCTCTGTGAAACTATTGATTCAAAATATGGATTGTTTGTTATTATTTACATTAAGTTCTATATGTTATTTGTTTATGTGCATGCTTTTTTCCAGAGCCTTGTCCTCTGCTGGTCTTGCCTCGACATCTATCCCACTGACTGGAGACCAACACACTGATGCAGATATATTGGCCTTCATCAAAGCCAGACAAAATTTTCTTACCAGAACAGGTATCTAGACGGCACCGTAGCATAGCGATTAGCACTGTGGCTACGCACCTCCAGGGTCGAGGGTTCGAGTCCCACCTCAGGTCTGTGTAGATAAAGTTTGCATGTTCTTCCCATGCTTGGTGGGTTTCCTCCCACAGGTCAAAGACATGTAGATTAGGTTCATAGGCGTTCCCCTAGTGTGTGAATGGGTGGTGTGTGTGATGGATTGGCACCCTGTCTTTGTCCACCCTTACCCCACCTGGGACAGGCTACAGGCCTCCTGGAACCCCGTATAGGATAAACAGTGCAGAAGATGTTAAACAAATGAGCAGGTATCTGATTCATGTGTGTAAACGGGAGGCATAACGAATGTTTAATGTGTGTGTGTTTGACAACAATTCATTTTTAAAGTCTAATCATAAATGTAAAAAAACAGCCCAAACTATATTTTTCTTTGGGAATAATTTTTTTTTTAAATATATAAATAATTAATTCTATCATTTTAAGAATAAGTGTTTATATGTGTGTAACTGTAATATGTAAATAAGATTTTGTTTGTGCATTTGTTTGTGTTTTACAATATCTTTGTAAAAAGGTTTGATCATAAACTAAATATTCAACTAGACAATATTGTTTTCTATATGAGAATAGTTATTTTGTTATTGTTTATATTAAAGATTTAAATTTTATTTGTTTAAGAAGTGTTTATCATTTTTATCTGTAAATACGGTTTATTTGGTGTGTGTGTGTGTGTGTGTGTGTGTGTTTGACAACTTAAAAAAAAAAAGTAAATTGGATTTTAAAATATTAGTTTTTGCTCAGTTATGTTTATATAATCGGTTAAAATAACATAAAATTAATTTCAGCATGTTGCCTAGATTTTGCTGAAAAAAAGGGATGCTCTATACAGCACAATCTATAAGCCTTGATATAATCATTAAAACATATTCATGCAACAAAAACTGCTTTGAGCTTTAAGGGTTAACATTTACAACAAAGTTTATTATACAGATTACAATCAGCTCTATGAACTACTACATGATACATAAAGAGAACTAAATAACCTTACCTAAAATCAGTTTTGATTGCTCAAGGTAACAAAATAATTTCCAAAAATATCCTATTATAAAATGTAACATTCTAATTTGTATGATTTATTTACATATTTGTGTCACAGAAGCTATTTAATGGACATAACGACACAATAGTTAGCATTATTGTTTCAGCTCCAGGTTCTTCGGTTTTCCAGCACCTTGTGCCCAGTGTTGATGGAGCCACTGTGATCAGGTATAGCCCTGTGTGTGGCCTTGATCAGGATAAACCATTTGCTGAAGAGGAATGAATAATGAATGGCGGAAGGTCATATCAGAGTACTGAGGTGATGTTTGATTAGATACCTTTCTGGTACACTGAAGTTGCTTGGGTTTACAACATACAGTAAGTGCTTATTACATTTGGGAATACCAGGTTCACTGGTGTTAAACTAAGGCTGTTTGGGAAATGAGTAGGGTAGAGTTGCTGTGTGGTGGACTTTCACCATGTGAAATGCACCACAGCCTGTAGCACACAGGGTCCACCAGGCTAAGAGTCTAAGACCACTAAGCCACTCTCCAAAATCCACAGATCTCAATCTAATCAGGCAAGCAGCCAGTGGATGCATCGGACACACAAGTCAGGTCCACACCAGTCAGGTCCACACCAGTCTAACTATTAAAACAGGAATCCTTGGGTAGTAGAACATTAGAGTTGGTTGAATATGCTGTTTAAGGTGGTGTGAATGAAGTCTTGAGAAGGTAAATCTAGAGTTTCTGCTTGTGGTTAATATTCTGTATATGTCAAGACCTGCGACTGCTGTAAGTATCCTTGAACACATGCAGAATAGGTGACTTTGGAATAAGACTTACTTAAGACTTAAGTAAGCTACTCTAGATGTTTTAGTCAGTTTCTTAATGTGGTAGTCTTCTTAATTAGATTTAGTTAAGAAGGTTGGGATGGTCGAGTTGTTGTGTGAGAAGTTACTGTGCTCGGGTTGGACTGATTTGCTGGTTGTGCCGGAGTTGCTGTCTTGTCTGAACCTTCATTTTTAAGAGATGGTACACTCGCGCATTTTAGAACTGCTATTTGAGGTATCGGAGAAGCTGCTGAGGTTAGTACATTGGTGCATTAGTGCAAGTGGTGTTTTTTTTTGTGCTTGAGGGAGTAGAACTCTTGCATTTAATAGGAGTGCTGCGTGAGGTAGTACACCAGAACCTGTGTGGTTTTTGGGGTATTATGATGCTGGATTTGTTTAAGCCTGCTAGCTGTGCTATCAAAAAGCTATGATTTGATGTTAAAGATTGAAGTGGAAGGCTGGAGATGGCCTGGTTTGCTGAATGAGAGGATCGTTCTTTTAAATGTTTATAATTATCTTTTGTTTTGTTGTAGAGATTGTTACTTGAGTGGGTAATGAACTAGCAGGGGTATATCCTTAAAGGGGGTACCATTGAAGTAGTGGTATTTGCTTGAGGTGGTAGTGTTATAGTTGTAGTAGGAGTAGTGGTATTTGCTTGACGGGGTAGTAGTGTTGTAGCAGCATTTGCTCGAGAGGTAGTGTTGTAGTAGTACTAGTGGTATTTGCCCTAACGGGGGGTAGTAGCTGTGGTAGTAGCAGAAATTGCTTGAGGGGGTAGTGTAGTAGTAGTAGTACTAGTAGCGTTATTTGCTTGAGGGGTTAGTGTTTCAGTGGTATTAGTAGCGGTATTTGCTTGAAGGTGTTGCGTTGTAGCAGTAGTAGTAGTATTGATATTTGCTCAAGAGGGTAGTGTTGTAGCAGAAGCACTACTTGCTTGAGGGGGTAGTGTTATAGTAGCAGCAGTGGTATTTGTTGTTTGAGAGGGAAGTTTAACAGATGTCATGACATCAGTTCCTGGAGATGTTACTACACCAGAGCTTGGAGGCTTTACTGTTTGAGATGATAGCTCACTAGACACTGAGGTGTTTGCTGCTTGAGGGGATTGAACATTTGTGCTGTTTGAATTTGACAGCTGGGGATGCAAAGCACAATCCTTTATCAAATAACCTTTAGCTGCCATTTTCCTCTGTAAGGAAATTCCATAATTCCTTACAAAGTCTTTGATTTTCTGTATCGATCTACCATTCAGCACAGGTTCCTCCATCATTTGGGCTCTCCGACATTCAGGTAGTGTTGCCAGTCTTCCACTGTAAATGTGTTCTTTGAAATGCTTCATGATTGCGTTCTTCTCTTCTTCTGTCCACGTCACATTTTTTCTGATTGTAGTGTATTGCTGCTCAAGCTGCTTGGGCTGTTCCTGAGCAGGATCCTCTGTTTAAAAAGTCGAAACAAAAGCTCTTAAATTTAACATTCACTCTTAAATACAATATTCACATTTGGAAACTAAAGAAAGCCATCAAAACTCTTTTTTTAAACACTTTCTAGTGGTCATAGCAGTGCAGCACCTTCTGTAGACATACTTTGAGGCTCTTTGCTTGTAGATTGCTTATCCTGTTCCTTGGATGTTGATTCATTTCCCTGTTTTTCGGGTTTTGGAGCAGAAATACTAGGGGTTTTAGGTCTTCCCTTTTTAAGAAATTCTTTTAAAACAAGAATAAAAACAAATTAGTAAAATATAATGCATGCTTCAATGTGCAAAAAATGTATTTCTCCTAAATTACACAAAGCAGAGGTGTACATTTTCATAAGGAAAAGATGAACATAAAGGCCTTTGGCTGTTTTCAATTGTTATTTTAATATGGCAGCACATGAGAGAAAAATAAAGCCCTACCATCGTCTTCCTCGAAATATTCATCTTCACTGTCACTCTCAGTGATCTGATCTGAAAAAAAAAGTATTTAATTTTTTTGTTGGACTGGCAAATAACCAACCAATTAAATACATTTTTATTTGGATTAATTTGCATTAATATCAGTTAATAAGGACAGTTGCATACCTGGTAATACAATGTCATCTAAAGACTGTCCAAGCTTGTCAAATACAAATCCCTTTTCTATGGCCAAAATAAGTTTGCAGATTTTGGCTAAGCGAGGCATGGCTTCAGACTCCCTGTAATATTCTTTACTCAGGCTTATATCATAACCAATGAACTTGGCCAGATTCTTCAGCTCATGGTTCTTCATAGTAAGGACTTGGCAGAGTGTGGAAATGTGTCTGCTGAATTTGGTGGATGTTAGCTCATTAGGATTGGTCGCACCACACTCCCTGGCACAGATTTGCAGGGCATTTTCTCCTCTGTAGCACCTGTTATTTCTGGGTTGGCCAAACACATATATGTTGCTTCTAGGTACGCTGCATCGGTCTCTCTTATCAATCAGGAGCATAAGCGCGTTGATCATGTCGGGAGTTAAAATGATCGGCACCAGCACTCCTACTTTCTGTCGAACCAGAATTTTACAAAACTCGGCACAAAAGACTTTTTCCAATTCTGTTAGTGCCTCGGAGATTTCAGGGGCCTGCACGTCTCTCTGATTGTCTCTCTCATGGAAGCTTTTGATGGTCATTTGTGAGACTTCGCCGTGTCTGCGGTTAAACATCAGGATCTGTGCCAGGGTCACTTTGCAAAGGTCAGCGTAATGCTGAGCAGATGGTCTTTCCCTTAGATGCTTCACGGCACACTGTGCAGCCTTTTCCAGATAGCAGTGGAATATTCTCACATCGTTGACAAACGGCATTAAAAAAGGATTGGTCTGAACGCCTGTTTTTTTTTCACCTAAGGCAAACTGAGAGAGCGCATTATTAAAAAGTTGCATAAACGTAATAGTTGCCTTTTTAAGTCTTTGGTCTCTAACTGCATCTGCTTTCTTTGCACTCAAGATGCAATATTTCCTCAAAGTAAGTCCAATTCTGCGTGCAAGGCTTGGTATTCCAAAGCACTGTTTTTCCTCAATAAAGTCAGCGATTTCTTTCACTGCTTCCGTAAGCACTGTAAAGTTGGTTGGCTTTATAGCCTCTGCTAGGTGCCCTATCTTGTACTTGTTGCGCAAATGGAACAAAAACTGTCCGATACATCTAATGGTTTGTCTGACAAATGCATGACTTTCTTTGCTATTGCCCTTTTTATCAAAGAAATCTTGTGCCAGTTTCAGGACATACTCATCGTTTCTGACGGTCTCTGCCACTTCATCCTGATGCAGATCACAAAGCATTTTCTTTACATCCTCTGAAATGTTTTTCAAATGCGGACACCGCGATAAAGCCATCACGCCCGAGACGGATCTCGAATTTCTCCGTCTGTCGCTTTCCGGGTTTGACAGACAGCGTTTAACATGCCTCCAAAGCTCTTTACGCAAATAAAGCCCTTTACAGTACATGCAGTATTCAAAGTTCTGTGTGTCAATATTATATTTTGGGCTTCTTTTCACTTTTATCAGTCCAGTGCCATTAACAAGAACGAGTTTGTTATGTTGGTAATTCCCTCTGTTCCTGAGTACTTCAAGTATGTGCGCCCTCTGTCTCGAGTTCTTCCGCAGCTTAAAAGCGGTCGCGATCTCATAGCTTTCGTTTCTGTGCAATTTTAAATGCCTGGCGATTTTTGCGCGAGGCTTTCCACAAACAAAACAGAAGTTAAGCTTTGTAGTTTTGGTGAGAATGTGATTCCTAATTGGTGATAACGGCTGCTGGTTTGTTTCCAGTGTGATCTGTTGAGGCGTCCGATCAAGATCTCCCGGGGTGACTGAAGTTTTGGACTTCTTTTTAGGCCTCTCTATGTCAGAATCATCGTCCAATTCTGTTTCAGAGTCGGGTACGAATTCTTCATCTGATGAGTCCGTTTCCTCATTACTGTCCTCGTCACTAAGGGACGAATCGTGATCAGCTTCAGGTGACTGAAAAATAATTTATAACCATTCTGTTTATGTCACGTCATGCATTATATCATTATATAGTATTATGCGATTATATTTTATTATTATATAATATTTGTTATACTACAGCACTGATTAATTCTCTGATCTGATTGGTCAGTGTTGACTAGTCATTAATGTCAGCACAACTCAGACGATAGTAATTGAAATGATGCATGACTGGCAAACGTTTAACATTTATAGGGGAGAGTCTTCAGTGTCAGAACTTTGTAACAATCAGTAATGTTTTTCACCATGAGAGGCTGGTGAATGACCACACCTTCAGGTTGACCTTATCCTTAGGCTACATTGCCTGCAAAAAATTTCATTTTGATGCTAAAATTTAAGAGGTAATCGCTGTAACTTTAAATTTTATTGCGCACAACATTTTATTACCGTTCACAAATATCGCACACAAATTTTATGGCTAAATAAATGGATTGGACTGGGGCGATCATCAAAAATGCTCTTGTTCGTAGCGCATACTTCATATCAGGTAAGGTGAAATAAAGTTTCTGTCTGTTGTAGTATAAGGATGTTTTTAAACATTTGCTTATTTTTCTATTAACTTTATAAATGGCAAATAAATCTGAATGGCGATGTGTATTATAAAAGTGGGTTAGAGTTCGCAATATGTCTCTGTAAGCTTAGGTTTATACCGTCCTAATTAATATTCAAATAACAAACCCTAACTGAAGTAACTCATGTTTACAGCGAGTGTAAATTTTCATAAGGAACAGATGAATGTAGATAAAGGGACCTAAATTGTGATTATTAATTTTCAATATTTTTTTGCTGTTTTCAATTGTTATACTAATATGGAGGCGCATGAGACTAAAACATAGCTCTTACATAAAAAATTAAAAATATACCATAATCTTCTTTGAAATATTTATCTTCACTGTCGCTCTCAGTGGTCTCATCTGAAAAAAAAAAAATGGAGTATTTAAATCCACTAATAAAATAAATATTTATCTTAATTCATTTGCATTAACTTCAATTAATAAGGACATACAATTCTGTAAAGTACCCTTTACTCCTCTACTCTTTTAGTACAGTACATACGCTCGGGTTCTCCATAAGATAAGTGTAAATATCTAGCCAATCCACAGTAAGTAATGCTGTCATCATATAAATCCAGTCCCAGAGATTATAAACATTCACATTCCTGGAGAGTAAATGACTGTACATATTCAGACAAACTCATATTATCTTCATTATGTGTTACAATACCGTAAGGTGCAAAACGTCAGGATTCATTGCTTATTTCTTCATATTAAATTAAATGAAATAATGTTGATTAAACAAACTGGAACAAACGTTTCATTGCGACAGGCTGCACAGGGCCGAAAGATAACATTTAAAAACTGCTTGTTTCTGTAACAGCCTGAGCAGCGACCTCGTTTCCCCTCTCGTCTGTTCCAACCCCTCAGCATTCAGCAACAGCAGTTACTAATCACCACCCGATCATCTGTCATCATCTGCACCTGTTTCTCACTGGATCAGGACTTAGGTTATGTGATTTTATATACTTTATATGTGGCTTAACACACAAAAAAAACATTCCTCTGAAACTGCTCAGGTTACAGGGACTGGAATAAAAATAACGAGATACAAAAAAAGTCCTTCAGGAAGCCTGGAGAACTATTCTCTCCAACACTACATGAAAAAATACAAGACATTCTGGCTCATAGAAAACAACATCTGAATAAATTATGTGTTGCTCAAGACTTATGCACAGTACTGTACAAGCCAGTAAAACCTATGAGCCTACAGTACATTGTCTACAGGTCGTCCCCGACTTACGAACATTCGAGTTACGAATTTCCGCAGATACGGACGAACCGCGGTTCTACTTCAAATTTAATCATGGAAGTAGCTCACGTGTATTGTGCAGAAAAAAAGGACCACGATTACGATTTTTGGCCACATGATGGCAGTGTGGGAAAAAGGGACAGAGTTTTAGATCAAGTTGATTGGTATGCTTTACATTGTATATTCATGTCAAAGGTGTCTAAAACTTATTCTGTCTGACTTAAGAACAAATCTGACTTACGAATGTGCTCCCAGAACAGAACTTGTTTATAAGTCGGGGACTCCCTGTACTGTGTTCAGACAATTATTTTGTCTACAGCAAAATTATTAACTTTGGGCTGTAACGTCCATCAAACCACACGATTATTTTCCTACTACAGAACACCTATCTTTTATACACAGTATACTTGCAGTATTGCCCTCACAAAGAAACTCTGTACATTAATAGAGTATTAACATACTGTATTTAACATCAGTTACATAATACACCAGAAACCTGTTCTGGTTAGGTACTGTATTAAAAAACTCCTACCTGTCTAGCGTTCCGAGTCTGAGATGAATCATTATTACACTCCTGCTGTGTCTCTTCATCCTCCTGCATCTGAATGGGAAAGACCTTCCTGTGTTACAATGGTCATGTGCGCACCCTTGTGGCTGCTCAGTGTATTTCAGTTTAAAGTTTTTTTCCCTATTATTTACACCCAGTACTTTATAAATAATCACAAAGTGATACCTTTTCTACTTGCTGCATTCGACATGGTTTACCCGGCTGCATGTCTTCACGCATGCTCTGTAGGAAAATATATAATAAGACATTCCTACCAGTAAAGCAAAACCATGTACAGAAAGACTTTTTCAATTATTATTATTTATAATTTTTTTTATCTTCCAGAATGATGATATTCAGATCTTTCCCACTTCGTCAGTCATCTACAGCATTAAACAATAGGACCTGTTTTATCTTTCATGAGTAGCATGTTTGTGTTATTGGACTGATCAACAATTACCTCTGTTATTTTTATGTTGAACATTTTAAAGTTAGAGCGAGATCAGACCTGATTCGTTAGCTGAGAATTAGAGGCTTCTTCATTATTAGATGTCAGCTCTAATACATCATCACTCACCTGTCATGAGTTGGAAGAATGGCATGACGCGTCAAATCTCCACTCATGTATTTAGTGTGTTTGAGAATTCTTTATTTTGTTTGCCCTCAGTGTCACATCTAACACAACTGCGGCTAAAAACTGTCTGGATAAAGCTGTTGTTAGTGGCTTATACGAGGATGTTCAATTTAAACCAGGACTTTTGATTGTACAGAGTAAAAACTCTCTTTATTTCTCTATATAATCCCCTGATACACGAATGCACTTATCACAGTATTTCACTAGAGCTTATACACCATCAAGTTAGAAAGTTTTCTCAGTACGTCAGAGCCATGATCGGAAACGCCGGCCTCACAGGAACTCCTTAAATGGCCCAAAGGTGTGAAAATGTCTTGGAGCGAGCTCAGGATATACCAAGGATCAGGTGTTCCAAGACTGCAGTGAGCTCCGAGCGCCGTTTAAATGTTTTCGCGCGGCTAACAGTCTCATAACCGTATTGTGCTTTAAGTGTTTTGTAAATGTCAATCGCTTTTACGCCTCCATTCACAAGAAGTTTCTCAGTTTGACCTGGGGGTAGGTCCCAGTTTGACTTGAACGGCACTTATACTTCTTTTACAGCAGTTTATACAGATGTGAACTTTTTAAGAGCGTCTAAAGTTGTTCACACTGGAGACTCACCTGTTCATTTACAGCAGGGCAGTCGTCACTGCACCCCCCGTGATTTTCCTCCTCATTCTCACAAGGTTGCTGTATAATAAATTGAGAATTATGAGGAAATTATGGTAAATTTATTGTTCCTGCAATAAGGACTGTGATTCCCTCTCCGAATCCTGGAGATTCCTACACTGCACATTTTAATCAACTTATCAAGAAGACCTTCGGGATGTTAAAACGGGTGTAACTGAGGGAAAACAAACATGTAACGTATATATGTATACATGTAAAAAACATGTATAGTTGAGTTAGAATAGTTGTTATATTTCAGTGCTAGGTATTAATGTATGTCTTCACAACTAATACAAATGGTGAAGGTTTATCTTAATTCTGCTTATTCTAATACCAGTGTTCTCGCACACACAGAAGATAATTGGATGGGCCACCCAAGTATATACTGTGCAGTATGCCGACCCTTTTTTAAAAATCTGTCCATCTGACATCCGCGGTCGATTAACTGGTAGCAGACGGTTCGCTAGCAGAATAAACAGGTACAGGAGCGGTAGTGCCAGAACGGTGTACTGAGTGGCAGTAAATACAGAGGATGCACCACAGCCACTCCACTTAGGCTACGTTTACACTGTCGGGTAAATGTGTCCCAATTCAGATTTTTTGCTCATATGTGACACATATCGGATACTTTCTATGTCCATGTAAACAGAAAAAAAAACGCATGCATTCTGATATTTAGAGATCGGTTTCAGGCCTCCTTCATGTGTGTAAACAGACGGTCAAAAAAAATCAGAAATAGACAACAAATCAGAATTGGGCATCGAGACCTGCAGTGTAAACGTAGCCATAGATATTTCAGTCCGTGTTTTACTCCACACTCCAGAGAGCACATGCGCACTCAACTGAATGAAGGCCAGATTCAGAGATTAAATTATCCATAATGATGATCTGTACCTGTGCAGCAGACGCGACTGGACATTCCACACAAGCTTCAACGTCCATAGAAGTGTGTTGCTGTTTCAAAATTTGCTGTAAAATGTAAAAGGAAAATATACACATTTATTATACAATTACGTTAAACTATAGTTTGGAAAAGGCAGGAAAACCAGTGGTGTGACACTGCAGGCTGGATGATTTAAGTAAATAATATTCACCAGTTCTGGCTCGTCCTTACACTCCATCCTTACCATCTCATCAGTCACCTGCAACACAAACAACAGGATGTCTTTTAAAAAAGAACTGATCCAAAAATTATTTATCTATTTTTTGCTTTAGAGTTTCTTCTAAATTAAGAACAAGATCTCACCTGATTTGTTATCTGAGATTCTTCTTCTTCTTCTTTACTAGATCTCAGCTCTTCATCACTTAAGTGCTGCAATGAGAATAAATTAAAAGAGAAATTATTTGAAAAAATGGTATTGCATCAAGTCCTACAAACGTACTTGGTGTAAGTAAGAATTTATTTTAATGTGCTCTCGATGATGTGCATTGTGCATGTGTGTGTAGCATTTTTGTGAAGCCCAATTTGTGGATGTGTTCCAGTTGACAGGAAGCGAAAAGCAGAATGCATGCTGGGAAATCTAAATAGAGGACAAACAAGCATGCTGCAAGAGCGAAATAAAAGCATAGGTCTGGAGAACTTCTGTAAAACTCATTTAAAAGTTTAATGAACTATTAATAAATACCAGGACAAGCCTATTTTTAAAGACCTTCGTCTATAGCTGTACAAAGCTTTCTTCTGCCATGACCAAATTATTGCGAAGACAGGAAATCAAACCTGATGTTGTGAGGTCAGATCTGGAATGCAGGTCATCTGTTGCAAAGATGTGTTCTGGAAACAAGCGAGAAATAATTCCATCGGTACTGGATTACTTTCATACACTAGTGTAAAGAATTTGAACAACAAATTACCGGAAATAAAACATATTACCTGTTCTATCGTCTGAGTAGCTTTATCAACTTTCACTGGCACTTCTGCTTCTTCACACTTCTGTTATGAATCGTTAACAATTAGAACATGTTTGTACTAATGTTGTACTATAAACATTCGAAATGAATGTCTTGGAACTTTAATGTTCACTAATTCCTTTAGGTGAATTTATGATTTTAGTACAAACACTTCTTAACCAGTTCTTATTCAGTGCGGTTACTGACAGCTAAAGTGAATGACGTTAATTATCAAGTAACAATGCCACCTGACAGTAGGTGGGATATGCACTATATTGCCAAAAGTATTCACTCCCCCATTTAAATGGCAACTTTCTGTCAATAGCTAAAGGCCTCCAAACTTCATGTGGCCTTCAGATTAGCTCAGGAACAGTGTGTAGAGCTTCATGGAATGGCCAAGCAGCTGCATTCAAGATCTCACCTGATTGCACTTGGTGCTTACATCACCAAGTGCAATCCAAAGCATCGGATATCGTGGTGTAAAGCACCAACACTGGACTCTAGAGCAGTGGAGACCTGTTCTCTGGAGTGACGAATTACGCTTCTCTGTCTAGCAATCCTAAGGACAAGCCTCGGTTTGGCGGTTGCCAGGAGAACAGTACTTGCCAACTGCATTGTGCCAAGTGTAAAGTTTGTTTTGCAGGAGTTACTCACTTCCAGGAGTTGCTTACTTCCAGTGAAAGGAACTCTTAATGCTTTAGCATACCAAGACATTTTGGACAATATCAGTCCCCCAACTTTGTGGGAACAGTTTGGGGATGGAGAGCGGAGACTGTGAGCCACGCCTTCTCGTCCAACGTCAATGTCT
The DNA here is from genome assembly GCF_024256425.1 of Clarias gariepinus. NCBI lineage: Eukaryota > Metazoa > Chordata > Actinopteri > Siluriformes > Clariidae > Clarias > Clarias gariepinus. The sequence goes on along the minus strand of NC_071112.1, from coordinate 1,260,817 downwards.
GATCTGTGTTATACCAGCAAGTGAATACTTTTGGCAAAATAGTGTATTAGGCAGTACAGTAAGTGAGCATTTTGTCCCTAAAGTTGATGTGTTGAAGACTGAACAAATGAGCAAAAACATGAAGAAAAAAACATGAAAAACAATGGTTGGTCTAATCCAAAAGAGCTACTGACACAGATCACACAGTTGTCCGTATTTTGCTGCAAAGCTGCAGACCATCAGGGTGCCCATGCTGACCCATATACTACTGCCAAAAGCACATTGGGCACATGAGCATTGGAACTGGACCATGGAGCAATACCATGTATCTCTCAGTCTAGTTCATTAAACGTATGCACAATTATAGGGAAGACTGCTGACTTGACAGCTGTCCAGAAGGTGATTCTCCAACGAGCTGAAGGCTACTATCAAAGCAACCTGGTCCTCAATAAGGCGTCTGCAGTGCCTCAGGCTGACTGACTCCATGCCTTGCCTTGCCTTACTGATGCAGTAATTTATGTAGAAGGAGCCCCAACAAAGTATTAAGTGTATAAATGCACATACTGTACATTTCAGATATTGGACAATTCTGTATTATAAATACTTTTTTGACTGAGCTTACTGTAGAAAATATTTAAGTAGTCGGGGATACTGGATTTTTGAATTTCATGAATTGTAAACTGCAATCATCAAAATTAAAGCAAAAACAGACGATATGTCTGTATTATTTTACAATATGCTAAAAATATGTAGACTATATTTTTTTTCAATTAAATTACACACAAACAAAACTTACAAAACTTTATATATATATATATAGTCTGACAGAATCAACAATGCATTTTTTTCTTCTGCAAAATCTTTAGTGAACGCCAGAATGGTGAGAACGCTCATTTGTTCATCATGACGTCTTAGTTAAGAGATCATAAAATATTTCAGATTCTTACTTGTTCTGTAGTGTCCAATTCTGCTGGTGGTTCCTCACACTCCTGCTTAATATAATCAAGTTAATCAATCACAATGATGATCATACTCACAATCACACATCACAAATCACATGACAAGAGAAAATTTACCCCATCCTCATTGACAATCTGAGCAGGGTTCGCCGTACACAGCCACTGTAGACGCATAAAATCTTTATATTAAACAAATATTTAAATTTCTCTGAAACAGATTTACACCGAAGACCAATACAAGGTTTTGGTAGATGCCCTCACCGTGCCTCTGCGCCAGGGCAGGTCATACCCCCCATAGTCGTAGGTGATCTCCTCTCCTGGCTGAATGTCTCGCAGAGCAAACAAGCACAAATGCGGGATGTGGCCGATAGAGATGATCTTCACCTTCGCATTCGGCTTACTATCATCGTTAACGAGCCGCCCAAGAGACCCATCATCCACTGATGCATCGACGCTGCCAATACACAAAAACGTCCACACTCGTGACTTATGGTTTACTGACTATTGCTGCATGAGTTTTATTTCTCCTTACACACATTATCCAGCTCAAAGAGCTTGAAGATGAGCCAGCAGTGTCTGGGCAAACATCTGTAATTACGAATTCAAAACGCCTGTGGGCACTTTACAAAAATTAAGCTGAAGAATCTATTGCAAGTTGAAATGAAATAAGTAAGCTGATGTCTGTAGAGGCGGTACAATAGTTTAGTGGTTAGCTCTGTCACCAAACTTCTCCAGTGTTGGAGTTTGAATGTCACCTCCTGTCTGTGTGTGTCAGGGTGCAGAGTTTACATGTTCTCCCATTGATTGGAGGGTGCTCCGGTTTCCTCCCACAGTCCAAAGACATGCAGCATAGGGTACCTGGTGTTTCCAAATAGCCCGTAATGTGTGATTGCATTTCTGATTAGCTTTCCACTTGAGTTAAACCTTACATTTGAATTTCTGTAAAGCTACTTTTTGCAAAGGTTTCAGAGCTCTTAAAATCCCAAAAGGTATGAGCTTGTAGAACAAGGTTATCATCTTGTGCAAACACAGCTCACCATCTAACCACAAAGCAAATGAACTGCTCATATACAGACGGCCTTCCCGTTCCAAATACACTCTGGAAATCGAAATGTAAATGCAAATTACCAATATGGTTTGTATGCAAACGCTGGGGCTATTGGGGCTTTTGACCTCTTCAAATACATTGCCTGGCCAATAAAAAGTCAACTGTTTAAAAGGGTCTAATTATTGGAGCATGAGGAATCATTTTCACACCTGAACTGGACAACACAGTATGTGTGTGTGTGTGTGTGTGTGTGTGTGTGTGTGAGAGATCTTACTTGAACTTCTTGATTAAATCTCATTTAAAGAAACTGCACATTACGTAAAAATGTTTTATACTAAAGTTACAGTTGGGTCCATAACATCAGATTGGGTTCAGGGGAATTATCCTGCTTTGGACTGGGGCTTCAGGTGCCCTTCAGCATTAACTTTTTTCAGTGAGGTGTGCTGCATTGGCTTTTCTGTTGGATCGCACACAGGGCAGACTGGCCTTTAATACTTCTGGGCATCTGTCAGTCTTGGATGCCAACAATCCTATCGACAAGCAAGGTTAATATATATACAAGGTTTTAATACATGGACGCAAAACCTTTGCAGTCCATGTAATGGCCGCATAAACCCTGGAACCCATGGGCATCATGAAACGCTAATTTCTTTCTTATAACTGCTTTGTCAGATATTTACTGCAGCTGCCTGCAGTTGTTGCTTGTTTGTAGACCTTTCTGTCTTCAGGTTTATCTTCAGTCAGTTCTGAACCTCAGTAAACACCAGTCATACATGCCCATACCATAACACTGCTCCCACCATGCCATCCGTCATGTTTGACAGATGATGTATGCTTTGAATTATGAGCCCATCATTTATCGTTTATTTTCTTCTCTTCCCATCATCCTGGATAAAGGTAATCTTGGTTTTATCTGTCCAAAGAACCTTGTTCCAGACCTGGGTAGGCTTTTTAAAAAGTCTAAACTGGGCGTTATGCCCTTAAGTGTCACCAATGGTTTTATATTGTTGTATACTCACTTTATTTATATTAATAAAAGTGTCTTTTACACGTAGAGCCAGCGTTCTTGTCTTGGCTTGATGCTGTGGATGTTGTGTCTTTTTTTCACCAAAGAAAAAATTCTGCAATCATCCACTTTAGTTGTCTTTCATGCCTTTCAGTGGTGCTGGGTGCATTCCTTTTAAGACTTTTAGGTTTTTAAGTTTTTGTTATCTCACATATGGATTTTTTTTAACCCTAAGGATGGCCTCCTTCATTTGCATCTTCCTATCTCTTTGTACTGAGCATCCAATGCACTCACAGACAGGTGAAACTAACCATGTAAAATAACTATGAGATAGGCCCAACTTGGCTATAAAACTGATTATCAGTCTACTTTTGAGCCTATGAAAATAGCTAGGGTTCCTTTAAAAAAATAAAATAAATAAATAAATAATAATAATAAAAAAAATATATATGAATGTTACAATATGTGTGGCATTGAGATATGTATTAAAAGGGCTGTACCGAAGAAATAATGCAAAATTAGCCATAACATTTTTATTAACTGACACAGATTGTTAAAATTAGAATTGTGTTAGAGTAACTCTTTTTATCCAAAAAAAGGTACGACTCAACATAATCTCCATCACAAGTCATGCATTTGTACCATCGCTGAACCAACCCCTGCTGATGGTCTCCCACTGTGTGGTTTCTCTTCAGTGCTGGTTTCTCATTTTTGAAACTTCTTCATAGATTTGTGCACATCGCTCTTATCAATGATGCGAACATTCTGTAGTGCAGTGAGAGATCATCAACTGCAACAAAGGGGATTTTCAAAGATAGGTTCACCGATGGCGCAGATGCATTGCTTGTGATGCATAACTGTTTTATTAACAGACAGGTTCAATCTGCACATGTTGTTAGAGTAAAGGCAGAGATAGCTCAGTGGTTAAGGTGTTGGACTGCTGATGGTAAGGCTTAAGTTTCCACTATTGGGCCCTTGAGCAAGGCCCTCAACTGCTCAAATGTATAATGATATAAAATGTAAGTGGATCAGGGTGCCTGCCAAATGCATGCAACAATAGCGCAAATGCATCACTTGTGATGGAGACTATGTTGAATAGTACCTTTGTATAAAAGAAGCATTCACTAATTCATAGCATAGTACACTAGAGTACATGTAGAGTATACCTACCAATAGCGTGTGTTATTATATATAAAGTAGTATGAATAAGAATCAGGGCTGCATTCGGCTGCACCCCGCAGAACACCTTTGTACTCCACTATAAAACTTCCCTCCTCGATCAGCATGGTGGCAAACACTCCATACCCTGCAAGGACAACACTAAGTTAAGAAACAGCTCACATATTAATGATTAGTTCTGTTCAGTTAAGCTTCATTGAACAGTAGCAGAAGACAAAGAGAACTATAGGTGGCGGTGATGCAAGCAACAGAACTCCAACAAGATGCTGAATATTACTGAGAGGAAAGATGCTGGTCTGGAAAATTAGCAGTAAGAGGCTGGAGAGATGTGGGAGAGTCGGGGACCTACAGTTGTGGGTGATGTAACCTACTGGACGCCAACTGCCGTTAAACAACAAAAAAGAAGAATAAGCGCGATCTACCTTTCATGACATTTATGAATCTGCGTTCCACACTGCTTTTGTCTCTTCGTGCGCACACATGCCGCTTAGCATCCAGGACTGGATTCATCACTTTGCCCACTGAAAAGGAATCCGGAGTATGTGTATTAGGCCTTGTTCACACGGGCGTTAAATTGTTGTATAAACGAACGCGCTCTGAACGTCCTAGACTTTTATGCTGCGTTTTGTAGTGACGCTTGATTGACTTCTACACCGGCGTTCGTTTGTCTCTGTCTAACGTCAGCCTGCAGCCCAAATTGTAGTTTGTGTGTTAACCTGTGGGGGCAGTGTGTCGGGAACTGGATATGAAAGCCCGCCGCTACTGGGTTCACTCTCTGACTGCACAACGTCGGATTAAAGGAAGTTTTTTTTTGTGGTTTATGAAGAAATGCGAAAATTTCCGCGTATGTTTTTCAACAATTTATTTTATTTTATTTTGCCTTTTTCCACATTTCCCTATGTATAGCATGTAGGATTATGGGATATATCCGGTCCTCCGAAGCGTAAAATGAACGTGAAGAAAACGGACTAGAAGCGTTTTCCTTGCGTTTGTTGGGAAAAGCTGCGTGCAACGTTTTTTTGATGCCGTATAAACGCGCAGCCGGACAAACGCACGTCACCAAAGCCCGTGTGAACACTCTCATTGACTCCTACGTGTAGAAAACACTCACCGGACGCTATGATTTTAACGCCCGTGTGAACAAGGCCTTAGACAGACAGACAGACAGACAGACAGACGCATCATTGATCCCAACGGAAATTTCCGACATCCAGTAGCAAACAACAAAAAATAAAAAAAGACCATTCTATAACAGAAATTACAAAAATAATATATGAGTATAATATATAGAGAATATATAAAGAATAGAGTGAGAGAGAGAATAAAATAAATATTTGCAAATGAATGAGGATGAATGTTCGTGGATAGATTACAAAAAGATGAGAGTATGGTTACATTAGATATTTGCCTAGAAAGTGTTTGCTTTATTAAAATTAGGAATGAACTTTATCTTTGATAACTTTTTAAAACAAAACAAAACATAACAAAAACCAGACACACAGCCATGGCTAGACTTAACAAGACTTAGTCTAATGAACACAGACTATAAATATATCATCATGTTCACTAAAAGACTCAGTTTTCTCTGACTGTATAACATTTGTAGAACTTACTTGTGAAAAACCAGAACCAGAAGTTTACCGAGCCGCGGACGAGGGATTCGGATCAGCCAATCAGCGGCGCTTATCTAGGCACATGGCAACATCGCGGTCTCTGATTGGTCCTCTCTGTGTTGTATGGATTTTTAGAAGCGATGTAAACGACCCGCTGTACTGGCGCGTGTTTAAATATAAGTTTATAAGTTTGCTGTGTGTTTATAAAGTCCTGGTGTTTAATCTCGTACATGCACTTACTCTATCGGCCACGCAGACCGAGCTGCGTGTGTGTGTGTGTGTGTGTGCGGTGTGTATCTGTGTGCGCTTCTCTCTGCGGCCTGTAGGTGGTGTAATGTACAGTGTGAGTGTAAGATAAAGCGCGGCTCAGACTCACGCGCTTCCGGGTTCACAACTTCAGACATTATAGGATAGGATATAACCAGATAGGAACAATTAACTAAATTATATTATAAAATTATTATTATTATTATTATTATTATTATTATTATTATTATTATCATAAGATTTAAAAATTACGATTTTTAAATCTTACGATCAAAATTTATATTTATAATATTTATACATATTTATTTATGCAGGATAAAATCAGGTATTATTAGACAATTAAAAAAGTTCTGAGTTGTATTTCCATATCACTACAAAGTATTGGCAAAGCATATGTGCTAAACTTTTTTGTTATTGTAAAAACTAATACTTTTTTATTAATAACAAAAATTACAATTATAATATTAAAAAAAAATAACTATATCATTTACAAGATTCAGTTGTGAAAACCTGAATTATGTAAATAAAATGTAAATATGTAAATAAATAATAACAATAGATAAACTATGTTGCATGGTTAAGGCTAGGGTCATGGTATTTGGGTTCATCTACCTGCATGACTTTGGGAGGTAGGAGAAAACTGGAGACACAGGAGGAACATGAATATCTCAAAAAGTCAGTAAGCAACACTATCTTCTGCACCACCTAGTAAAATAAATAAATAAATAAAATATTTCAAGCAACCAATTCTCCAGAATTGTTTCCTCCAGAGAAAGTACTGTACATCCTTACAATTAAATTCATGAATATGCTGTTCATTGATCTTCCAGTACTCATCCATGTATTTTGTACTTTTTGTACAGTATTTAATAAATGAATTAAGAGAAGAATTACATTACAGTCAATTAGTTCGAAACAAAATCACTTTCTATTGTGTTTTATATTTCATTTTTTTTTTTTTTCATTTTATACATTCATCTTTTATATCACTTATCCTGAACAAGGCGGAGTACACTCTGGATACGGTGCACACACACACACACACACACACACTGTAAACACTGGAGGTGCAAGGCCACAGTACTAACCACTACATTACCATGCCAACCTAAATTTTATTTTATTTTATTTTGACTTAGTTGTATCTAAACATTTTTGGTTGGAAAAAATGCTGCACAGTAAAAACAAAGCTGAAGTGACTGACTTGACCAGCGAACATTGGTTCAGTGATTAAGTGATTGTACAGTATTTGGGTCGCCATTTATTTCTGCAGTACACCTTACAGTCATACAGGGGAGCTAGTTAGTTTTTTACCTCTGTCACACATTCTGTCATAGATCCACCAGTAATCAGAGTCGAGGAAATAAAACCTATCATTTATTATGTATCATTTGTAAAGTCTTTAATAAAGTTTTATTGTTGTCCTCTCAGAAATGCCTGGTTTATCATTAAAGGTAATAAAGTGATGTGGAGGCTACAAAAATGATCAGTAACATTGATTTATGCAAATATAAACTTCTCTCATTGATTTATAAATAATGCCTATTATGGATCAGGTCACAGGTGTTTGAACTTTTTAAGAGGTGTGTCTCTAAAGAAAAGAAAAGCTTGTGAAACACTGATGTGTGGTATAGGCATGAAGTGCATACTGTATTTGGATTCTCTGGTCAGAATGTCTTTCTGCTTTGTGTGTAAATGAGGTGTGTCAGTCCAGTGATCAGTGGAGACTGTAATAAAACACTGGATTGACATTGGGGATTTTTAAAAATTGGCTTAAAAATATAAGAGTGAACCAAATGGGTCATTATAATTCTCTCATTAAATAGTGTGTAAGACTAAGACCTGACCAGTAATTTATCAAAATATGCAAATTAGTATTATTAAATAACTTTGTTATTTGTGTTATGTTATTTCACTCTTCACTCTCATACAGGATACGACAACATTAAAGTGTGCTGACTGAGTTAGTTATCTGCCATATGCTTTATTATATATTATTTAATTTATCTTGATCATTAACGGCAGGGTGTTGCTTGTATCATATGTGTAAAACATTGGGGTAATATTTAGTAATTTGTTTGTTTTTTCTTTATGAAATAGTTTCCTGCGAGTCCAAAACCATTTAAAGCATTTCTAAATTCCATGAGCACAAAAGAATATTACATGTTATTTAGTTATATTAGATGTTATTTGGGTTTCGTTCGAATTTAACATATTCACTAAGAAAAAAAAGCAACAAGAAACGTGTTTATTTGCACTTATTTATATTATTATAATATTATTTATATTATTTAATTGGGGCAATGACAACAACTACAACCAATTCTTTTGACGCCCCAGTGTAGGCCTCTACCAAATGGTTGAGATGTCAATTCATGGTAAAAGTATCAATATTTACAGAGGAATTATCAGAAAGGTTCACATTAAAACATTACTTTGTGTTGTGGTGTCTTTAACATTCTGCTCAACTTTTTGGTAGACCGCAAAATTAAAAAAAAAAAAAAAGGGGATAATTCTCTAGTTATATGACGGTGATTAACAAGACTGCATTCTTTATTTCTAGCCTTCACAGTCAGGAATGACCTTATTCTGGGTGGTACATTTCATTTGTGTGTATATTGCCTGTTATCGGCCATTAACTAAAGTTCAGCGTCACATTTATTCCAATTTGTGAATGATTATCTACTGTATATAAATAAAAGAAAGGTTTTGTCTGTACACTGGTCAGAACTCACTCTTTCAATGATATCTTTATGTCTCATACCCTGGAGGACCAGAAACCAGAATTTCTGTCTGTCTGTATATACAGTATTGTAGTGTATTGTATGAATCAAACAAACCTGGCTGGACAGAATGTAATGAAACTATTGCAGTACTTAGATATCTGTTTAACCTGCACCATAAGTGAAATCAAAATGTTGAATAAACATGAATAGAACTGGGTCAAGTAAGTACTGTACTGTACGTCAAGTGATAATCAACCTTACAAAATTTGATTTCTTTGTATTAATAAGCTAGGCAAAGAGTTTTTAGCTTTAGCTATTTCTAAACTAACAATAACTATACTAACTATTTGTTAACTGACAGTGGCATGTACCAACACTAGTCATTATTAATAAGATCAAATACACTCCAAAACTCCAGTTTGGCATTTCACATTACATCGTTCTTTCTTTCTTTCTTTCTTTCTTTCTTTCTTTCTTTCTTTCTTTCTTTCTCTAAATGTTACTGTATATACTGTAGACAGTCCTGTATGCATGTACTGTATGTATACATTTGTGTGTGAACAGATGGAGTGTAAAGCACTGAATAGCTGATATAGTGTCTCCACTGCACAATGAACTCTTTACACTTTCAGAGTGTTTAATGGTCTCTCTAATGCACACACGTACACACTCAGTGCCCCCTTTTACCCCCGGCCATCATATTGAACACACACAGCTTCTCTGGATAAACATTAAGAGTCTCAACAGGGACCATCAGAGTCATGAGGATGAGATGTGCGGATGTACTTGTCATGTGCCATATTATTTATTTATTATATATTATTTAATTCAACATAATCCTTGATTACAAGTTTTCCCATGATTCTCTTTTATTGTGAGGATTAAGAAAATTTTGGTCTTTACTTTCAGTTTTCTTTTTCTTTAATGGAGTTGGAAGTTACGGTTGTGTGAATAACGCTCTCTATTGCACATGAATTAAAGTTCAGCGTCTCATTTATCCCAAAATGTGAATTATTTTTAGAAACACTTGGGCTTGACCTTATGCACTACTTTATTGCCTTTGCCTTTCTTCAAGTGTCATATAGATTCTCCACTGTATATTGAGCCTTTTATGGCATTTTCTACTGAATGCATATTGCCTTCTCTAATGCGCACACACACAAATGTGTGCACACACACACACACACACACACCATTCCCCAAAATTATGTATTATATACATAATATATAATTATTATTGTTGTTGTTTTTGTCATTGTTGTTGTTGTTAAACATATTATTTAATAAGTTATAATGATCACTAGTGTATTTTTGTTGGTTGCTTGTATTTTATGACATGCTTTTTCTAAATACTTCTTTATCCCTATTTTATACAGTTCATGAATATTCCATATTGAGGATTTTTTAATTTATAAAAACGGATCTGTTTTAAATGTTTTTCTGTTTTTTTTCTAAGAACATACCCACTACAGAGGGGTAGATAAAAGTAAGATAGCATTCTGCTAAAATTACAACTAAAATTGTAAAAAAAATAAAAACAAATACAATTGTATATCTTTTTCCCCACCAAATGTTCACCTGGATATTACACGTACAAGCATAGCGTATAGTATACAAACACTGTGTACTGCAAAAGTTTTAGTTTCCGTGTAGAAGGTCTTTGTGCTTTGTGTGTGAGTAAGGTGTGTCCTGCCACTGATCACCGTACAGCAGTGAAACACTTGACTGATATTAGGGACTTCCTAAGGGATTATTAGGGATCATTAGGGATTGGCCTTAAACAGTAAAACTAATACATAATTTATTGGAAATACATTTTTATGATTTTCAAAATAAATAAATAAAAATCCTATAAAATGATTTTTTTTTTTTTAATCTGGGATTATTTTATTATAGTGGAAAATTACACACTCTAACACTCAGACTTGGTATTTCACATTATCTCATTATTTTTTAAATGGTACATAGACCTGTATATCTGTGTGTGTGTGTGTGTGTGTGTGTGTGTGTGCGTGTGTGTGTGTGTGTGTGTATGAACAGATGGTGTTTAAAACACTAATGTCTCTCCATTGCACAATAAACTCTTTCCACTTTCCACAGTGAGTCTAATGGCCGCTCTAAGACACACACACACACACACACATGATAATAATAATAATAATAATAATAATAATAATAATAATAATAACTATTATTATCATCATCATCATCATCATTATTATTATTATCGTGTAATAAATATTATCATCATTATTACCCTGCAGTGGCTTGGCCCCTCCAGCATTGGAATCTCCCTTCAGTGTGGAGTTTGCATGTTCGGTGGTTTTCCTACGGGTACTCCGGTTTCCACCCACAGTCCAATTACACGTGTGTAAGCTGATTGGTGTTTCCAAATAGCTTGTACTGCATGGTTTGGTGTGAGTCAGTGTGTGTGCAGGGGTGTACCCTGTCTTGTGCTTAATGTTTCCATAGATAGGCTCGAGACCCCCACATCCCTACAGTACATAGGATAAGTGGTTTACACGATGGATGGATGGATAGATTATTATTAGTAGTAGTAATAGTAGTCTTAGTTCTATTATTCCTTGTTATTCTTTTTCTTTCGGGAGCAGCAAAGACGTAAAACTGGATCTAGTAGATGAAGATAGCAGTACAAGTGTTTATCTAACAAATGCGTTTCAGTGCATTACATAATTATGTAAAGTTTTCGATGCAGCTTCAGCTTGGACTGAACTAAAGACCGAATATACATGAAGACAGTTTTTAGTTTTCACTTTTTTGGTATAAATAACTTTCCTTTGATGTTCTTGTCACTAATAGACAGGGACATTTCTGTCGCACACGAGCTCGAATGTCTCAGCAATAGCCCGTAGCCTAGCAGCGGCGTGTATCCCTGCTAAAGGCACTTACCTAGACTGAGCAAATGTTTTCACAAGCTATCACACAGCACTAACTGGATCGGATGTCTGTCACCCTGCCAAGCTCTGCGACCTGTTTACTCGAGTCATCAAATCAGGGATTTTTATTTGTGTTTCTTTTCCAACATGTTGTTTAATCGATTTCCATCTGCTCGGTATAAAAGTAATTCCTGTAAAATATGATTAGCACTTTCCTTTACAGGACTTCTTCCGCCTGTCAGGTAAATTTAAACCCTGAACATACGTCACATTTTACTTTGCTTTTTGTGTTTTATTACCTACTTTACATTGGCTCCCAGCTTTAATAAGTTTATCCTGAGAAACACCGAAGCTGTTTTATTTAACCGTCAACGCAGGAGCTCGAGACAACATCACGGCTCTCGAAATAACTGATGCTGGAGCATTAAACAGGGAAATCCAGCAAATCTTTTTTGTTTAGTTTTTTGCAGAAATGTACAGTTTTAAGAAAGGTTAAGAAGTTCCAGCCATTCTGCATTTGCGTTTCTGTGAACCTATTTGTTTGAAGCCTAGACAGCTGAAAAGAAATTTGCATCGCGAGGCACTTTCTTTGGGCTCATGCTTTCAGAAATGGTTAAAGCTATATTAGGTCGGGGCCTGCTTTTAATTTAATTTAATTTAATTTGCTTTATTATTTGTTATGCTCCTGTAACACAATCAGTTTTCCGTGTAAATACAAAGAAAAATATTAAAATCTTGGTGTTTATTTATTTTTGTTTTTGATTGGTTAATTTTTTTTACATTTCTAGTTATAATAAAATTTTATTATAAATGTTGATAAAAAAAGAGTTGTATTCTACATGAAACTTTAATGACTTATAAACTGAGATTAAATAAGAGAGACAAATACTGTATAAACAACATTTTTTAAGTCAAATACTAACCAAACAGATAAGGAAAGGGAAAGTACTAAAAACGTGCATTAACTAGTAGAAATGAGCATTAACAACACACTGAACAAAGCAAAGTTAGGAAAACCAAACAGAGATGTAACCTACACCTACCAACAACCTAATAACAACAACACAGAGCCACAAGTTAAAGAAATTCATCAACCCTAAAGGAACCAGTTCACTCCACCGAGAGGGAGGGATTAATTCTCACTTTGGATCTTTGTGTGTGGAGTTTGCATGTTCTTCATGTGATTATTGGGTTTCCTCCAGGTACTTCGGCTTCCTTCCAGAGTCCAGAGACATGGAGATCAGGTTAACTGGCATTTCCAAATTGTGAATGAGTGTGTGTGTGCTTGTGTGCCCTGTGATGGACTGGTACCACCATACTGTATGCTCCAGGCTTCACATGACCCTGTATTAGGGCATTTAGTATTAGTATTAGGTGGCCCCCGGCGGTGCACTAAACTCCTTTCACACCCTAAGACAGAGCTGACTCTGAGATCTGGGCCAAGTGTCTCGAATTCGAGGAAGGCACATTGTTCTTAACAGAGTTTTAGGGGAGAGCAGCGTCCATGTCGAGGCCGGAAGGAGGAGCGACTTCTACCTGTATACGTAGTAGGGCGTGAAACAACCATGACAAGACTAGAGGGGTGGAGCTTCATACTCAATTGACCAGGGGTGGAGCAACATCCTTCTTTAGTTCTTCTGTTTCTGTTGGTGAAATTTCAAAAAGTTGTTTTTCATACAGGAAATCCTTAAGCAGAGCTATTACATACTAATGATAACAAGAACTAGCTTGTCTTCAGCAGTGGTAGACAGTGAAGCAAACATGCGGTGGTTAGTTTCGCTGTTTTATTTAATGTAGCAAATAAGCTAGAGGCTAAAACGTTTCTTACATTTGTTCTGTTTGTTTTATTATTTGGGAATGTCGCAATTTGTACATTATTTTATCATTCTGTCTGACTGCTTACATAATTTCTAAAAAATATATAAATAAATCAAACATTATGATGAAACAGTTACTACTTGAGTATCTTTTCACTGGATACTTTTTAACTCTTACTCGAGTAATATTTTGGGTGACTACGTATCACTTCTACTTGAATGATATTTTTTTGAAGTCCAGCTACTCGTACTTGAGTAAATTTTTTGGCTACTCAACCCACCTCTGCTAACCTGTCATGCACCTGTTCTATCACTTAACAAAATGCAATTTTTTTTACGAACTTTTGTCCCTCTTCTACATTAATTATCCCTCTAATACATTAATCCAGTGGGTATAAAGGTATAAACTAGGCACAATCAAAACGCCTAGGCCTTGCACAGTAAACCATATTAAGGCTATTATTATCATTTCAATGCTATCAAATCTAAACCCCAGTTTAAGGCTGACGTATAAGACCCAGAGTATCGCGAGTTCATATCTTGTCCGTGAGGTAATATCTACATGGTATGCTGCATGAAATGAAGGAATAACCCCAAGCGAAGTGACTAATGTCTCTCTTACTACATTTAGTGCGCTTGACAAACGTTCTGCTATCAGATGAAACATTAACCAATGTTCTGCTGACATGGTGGAACTCCTGTGTTTTTAGCAGTGATAAATGAGCTTGTGGGAGACAGCTCTGGGTCCATATCGTGAGACTTATGCTCAGTCGTTGTCAGAGGAACCACAGGCTCACACGCAGTTCAGTCAAACATCCGTTTAACACTTTGGTGACCAATAAGGATGGCGAAAAACCGCCTCACATGTGGATCCTAATCTCCCACCTCACTTTGGACTTTTTCCGTTGACAGACTGACTTCTCAATTCCATGAATCCATATCGGGAGACTCTGCAGCCTGGTTAGGGTTTCTAATTCATTCTTTATTTAAATTTTGAACATTATTTTTGAGTTTGTCAGCAAGGATGGACGATTTCTTGGTATTTTTACTCCATAATCCTGTCTGATCATAAGATTTATTTTAACTACGGCAGTCTGAGGATTAAACTGCCCAAAGATCCCCACATTAGATTGAGTGTTATCTGATTAACGGTGGGAACTCTGGGCCCCTGTGTCGCCTGTGCTTGTGAGTATACATGGCTCAACTCCAGGTCACAAGTACAAGGTTTAGCTGGACCACCCTGCTGGCCCTGTCTCAATTTACTTACCTGCTATTGGGGGCCACCATTTTCCAACTGCTTGAGAAAGAGGCTGAGAGCCAAAATCGAAACCATTTTCAGATGGAGAAACTGTCCTTTCTGGCTAATTACACCTGCCTGGACGGAGCAGCCTTGGAGAAGTTTGTACAGGTCAGTGTCACTCTAAAACGACCGCTGTCTTTAGTGTTCAAACGTTTTGCTTCATGGACTTGTTGGATTACTATATATTTCTTACTGCAGGTGATTTTAGATGCAAGGGAGAGTGGGGTGAACCCTTCAGGAAACTCCACCAACCCAAGCAACTGGGATTTCGGCAGTTCTTTCTTCTTTGCAGGGACCGTTGTCACCACTATAGGCAAGTTAACTCTTAAAAAATATTTGACACCAATATGCTAAAGCACCGAATGTCATCTGTTGACTTGTGGCCGAGTTGGTCTTTCCTTAATCAGGAAAGCATGCTTTTGATATCTGACCATATGACTAACTTGATTAATCCGGATATTGTTCTCTCCCCAAAGGCTATGGAAATCTCTCACCCACCACTTACCCAGGTCAGGTTTTCTGTGTGTTCTATGCCCTGTGTGGGATCCCTCTTAACCTGGCCTTTTTGAATCAGCTTAGCAAGTGTCTCAGCATTCATCTGGGACGCTTGGAACACAGGATGGTGTCAATGGTGCCTCACAAGGTATTATAAGAGGTGTTTTTCATAATCATGTTATTCTAGTTACTTTTAAAATCTAACTATAATAGCATATCAAGAGGGGAAATGGTGTCATCTAGCACTCTAACTGTTTATTCGATGTGTCCTACTAGAGAAATTATTATATTGATGGTATATTAAGGTCTCAAACAGAGGGTTTGTGTTTTATATTCTCAATAATCCATCCAAATATCCATTAATGAACCTTAATTTTGTCTATGAATTTAGCCTGTAGCAACATGTTTTGCAAGTTTCTCATTTTAATGGACATGCTAGCAATGTTAAAGTTTGCTGGCGGTAATTCAGTGGTCAAGACTCAAGACTTTGACTATTGCTATAAAGATCCATCATTTATTTGTCCTTCCTTTCCATGATCTTTGGGAATTTGGGATAAGGCATTATATTCATGCGGACACACACTGAACATACACTGTTTGTAGCTATGTTTAAAATGTAGTATTGCTTTATTTTACATAAATATTGGAGAATATAATATTAATGGGGAACAAATGGAATCTCAGTCGTGTGATCATCTTTATATACCATAATGATTTAAAAGTATTTAAATACTTTCCTGTGAAATATACTTATTAAAGGGGACCTTAAAAATTCCCCTTTTTTTTAGACATTAATGCCCATAATCGAAAAAACAAAATGAAAAATGATTTGTTTTTTTGTTCACTTTCCATTTTTGTATGGGCTGGAGTTTAAAAAATCTATTTAGATTTTGCCCCTTTTTTTTCTCAGTTCTGTTGCTCTTTGTTATACACATACATTCTGTATATACAGGTGTTCTCAATAAATTAGAATATTACTGAAATGTTATTTATTTCAGCAGTTTATTTCAAAAAGTGAAAATCACATATAGATTCATTACACACAGACTAATATGCAGTATTTCAAGTGTTTATTTCTTCAAATTTTTATTTTTAAGACTTCCTAATATGACATTTTTTAAAGAAAATTTTTACCACAGGAAAAGTGTGAATATTTACAGCATTCAATACTTGGTCCAGTGTAGATATTTTAGTTTATATACACACACGGTATATGAATACACACACACACACACACACACACACACACACACACACATAAAACAGATGTTCTTGTCTTCAGGACACAAATAAATTGCTTAAAGTGATTGATACACAGTCATGTACAAATTAGTTGTGTACACTGAAGGCTTCACTATAGCTCCCTCTCAGAAGATGTGGATGTTTTGAGCGCAGCAGTGTGTGGAGGTGCTGGCGGTGGCCTTATTCCTGCTCATGGGCAGCGTGCTCTTCCTGATCTTCCCACCCATGATCTTCAGCTATGTGGAGGGCTGGTCATACGGAGAGGGCTTCTACTACGTCTTCATAACACTTAGTACCATCGGCTTTGGAGACTATGTGGTTGGTGAGTGTCTGGAATGTTTGAATTTAAATATAAGATGGTCAAACATAGAAGCTTTTTAGTTTTTTTTTTTTTAAATAAACCAAACTGCCTCTGAGAGTCTATTATGTTTTAAGAGTTATGTTTTCTTTTTTTTTTTTGTATGTACTTCTAGTCTTAATTACTGTACATGCTGTGTGAACCCCCCAGTGTTTCAAAGGTCTAATGTGAATTATCCTTATTATCACCAGGTAATGGCCAGGAGAAGCAAAACGTCTCATTGTACCGCTGTCTCGCTGCAGTCTGGATCATCTTCGCCCTGGCATGGCTTGCCCTTCTTCTCAACATAGGTGCCAGGATCATGGAGCATTTTCTCGGCCTCAAAAAGCTCCCTGTTTCTGCCAGGGATGAGCAAAGATCTTCGGTAAGAAAACCGGGCGATGGTCTGAGTACATCAGAGAACCAACTCCAAGAGAAGGAAAAGGAAAAAGGCTTCTTTAAAATCAGAATGGTTTAAGCCCTGTGGTTTTACACTCAAGAAATGAGCTTTTATCTATAAAGTGTACAGTTTGAACTATTTAGTTTTTTCTTTCTTGTTATGTTTTTCCAATATTTGCATACATCTAATGTGTACATTATACTCTGGATGTCATACATCACTTGTGCCATCTTAATGACTCTAACTACATTTACGACATTCTATTCATTTACAACAACTTCTTTATATTTTATGCACATGCAATGTTTTTAAATTGGCAGAGCCCAAATATTTCGGTCCACTATTCTGTGATTATGAAGCCAACATGAAGCCAGTGTCACAACTAAGGTGTCATTACTATGATTTTACGGTTTACACGAATGTTTGTTATAACATGAACAATTTTTACGTCCGGGAGCGGTCCAGAGAAATGCTCTATGATCCCTTCGGAATTTGTGGCGTGTGGTTCACAGTTCAGCTAAACCACCATGGGGTGCATACAGGGGAACAACTGTTGTCTTCTCTGCATACCTAATAAAGTGACTGGCAATGCCATTATGTCGTGGCAAGGAAGAATCCTTATGGAGAGCAGAGGAAACCGAATACCTGGCTCTCACAGAAATCCAAATTCGATAGCAAAGGAGCGCCTGAAATGAGGTTAGTGTTGAGTTGCAAAATCTTTGCAAAGATGTACATCTCATGCTAGCCTGCATGGGTTCTTCAGTTTTTTTAGTGTCACTACCAAAAGGGAAATAATCAAAATGAAACCTACGAGGATAAAATTGTACAATCATTCCACGGTTCAGAGGGAAGTGTCTTATGTGCAAACGAAGCTGCAATGAACGCCTCCCACGAGGAAGCCCAGAATCAGTTCTGGGAGATGACTGAAATGTTTGGGCCAAGTGTGAAAATGCCCTTAAAGTAATTTGTGAGTCAAACAAACCCAAATTAAAGTGTGGATGACAGGTTGGAGTTTTGGTAATAGTCATATGACTTCTAAGCACTTGTGTCTACACACTCGTCTTGTTAGTAGTGCATTATGCATTTGCATTTATCCTTTGAGTTTTCTTGTTGCATCTTGTTATTTGCATTCTCTTTTTGTTTTTTACATAGATTAGATTACCTCCAGGAAGAGCCGGTATTTAGTCAACTATCAAAATGCTTTGTACGTTTGTTTTTGGGCTTGTCACATTCAGAGAACACGTGTATGACGTATATATATATAGACAAGTCACGCAAGTTCTGCAAATTGCAATCTATCTATCTATCTATCTATCTATCTATCTATCTATCTATCTATCTATCTATCTATTTATCTATCTATATAGATAGATAGATAAATAGATAGATAGATAGATAGATAGATAGATAGATAGATAGATAGATAGATACATTGCAATTTGCAGAACTTGAGTGACTTGTCATAATGACGTGTTCTATATTATGTGTTTATGTATTATTATATTATATTATATATTATGTGTTTATGTATTATTATATTATATTATATTATATTATATTATATTATATTATATTATATGATATCATATGATATTATATTATATTATATTATGTTATATTATATTATATATTAACAACAGTCACTATAGAGTGAACGGGGGACTTTTAAGAAAAGAAAAGACCAAAACACTGCAATACCGACTATTTCTTGTGCTTTTGAATTCAGTTTAAAACCTCTTGCTTTTATTCTTGTTACATATTTACTGTACTTTGGTACCCTTTGTGTTGCAAGTAAATTTCTAATTAGATCGTTTGATTACACAAAAATGCCAGGCCTTACCACACTCCCTCAGTCCCTCTTTCGGTGGATAGATAAATCACAGTCAGTCATCATTTACATAGTATCCCTTAAAGGACGTAGCTTAATTTTCCTGTCATTCAAATGTGGGTAAATCCACACCCAACACCTATGCACTCTGGAATATCCACAAATTGGTAAACCTAGGAAGTAAGCCTCAGGAGCTACAATGGCCTCCATACGGTTAAAAAAACTTTTTAAAGACTTCAATTTTAGAAAATTCCTTTCTGTGCTGATGCTCGGAGTGGGGTACATGACATATGTCCTCCTTGGAGGGGTAATTTTCTGGAAGCTGGAAGGGGACGAAGTGATGACTGAAATTGTTGGGCTACAGCAGAGGAAAAATCAGATGCTTCAGATTTATCCATGTCTTGGAGAAAGTGGCCTTCAAGATATGGGAACGGTGAGTTAGGATTTGTTTTTTGTTTTTTAATAGGAAATGAAATTAGGCAGTAAAACAACAGTGGCTCATTTAGTCTTGCTCTTTTTGAATCATAAAACAGAAGCAATCAGAAGTGACAGGCATTAGGTTAAAATCTCTTAATGTCTGGTCTGGTCTAGATGCCCTTATTTTATAGATGGTTGATACTTACTGAATGGTTTATGGTAAATTAATAAACTGCTTTTATATACATTGTGAAAAAAAAACAAAAACAAAATCTCTGTATTTATATGATGAGATTTATATATATAAATATATATATATATATATATATATATATATATATATATATATATATATATATATATATATAAAATTTTCTTATATATATAAATGCATAAGTATTATACAATATTTATGTATATTCCTGCTTTTTAAATCAATCAGGCTTGTGATATTCACTAGTGGAAAACAGAAAGACAGAAACAGTCATAGTCACTACCACTCCCTGTGCACAAGTCAGCAGTCAGACTCCCATGCAAATAACCGATAGATGTAGTTAGAGTAAAGTTCATATGCTCCTCATACAGTGATAAAACAAAGAGCCGGCACCAAGAATTTAACAGACAAACCTGGTGTTCCAAAGTCTCGGGCTCAAGCCTAGGTTACATATTTACATATAAATATTTCATAAGCAGCTAAAACTCCCAAAAAAAACATTCAAAAACTTCTCATAACTTGGGACCAAAGACCAAAAATATAGATATAGTAAAAAATACCAAAGGCTGGTAAAAACACTATCCAATGATTAAAGAAAATAATGTTATTACTTTTATTTGAATAATATTCCCACACACTGTAATATCTTACCTAAAATAATCTCATGGCCGCTGTGGCCACAGTTATTTAAACTGTATCATATTTACATGCTGAATTATATTCAAGCATAATATATTATATTTACATACAGCAACACAGTTGGTCATATGAGCTGGCATTAAGCTACTTTGAATGTTGTTGAGTCATCACCATCATGTTATCATTTGCTCTGCATAAAAAGTACAACAATATGAATTTATTCATTTATGAATTTATTCATATTAATAACATGAATCTTAAAGGAGAATGCATTACAGAAAGCCTGGACTGTTATGCATTCTGCAAATTACCATACAAGCACTAACAAACAAATTATATTTATTTTTTAGCAGCATCTTCTTAATATGTCCTCATACACAGCCTTGATTTGCATTAACAATACATACAGCTCAGTTGAACAGTAGTTCTCTGATATAGAATTCAATTCAATTCAATTTTATTTGTATAGCGCTTATAACAATTGACATTTTCGCAAAGCAGCTTTACACAATCAAAAGAATTATTAAAGTTTAAATGAAATGTGAATGTGTTTGAATTAAAATTATTTCAAGGAAAAACTCCCTGAGATGTCAGTAAGAAGAAACCTTGAGAGGAACCGGACTCAACAGGGAACCCATCCTCATCTGGGTGATAACAGATAGCAGGGATTGATCTGCACTCATACTGTGTGTTAGGAGGCTGGAAGTTCAGTTATAAATCAACTCATAGTGGCAATCACTATATTTTAAAGCACATCTATCGTGGTTCAATGTGCACCGTCATGGTAGGCAGAGAATAATGAGGAAATGTACTAAAAGAACTATAAAATGTTTAATGAGAGATAGCTAACTATTGTTATGAGCTTTAATTGCTCAACCTAATTGAAAATATATACCCAAAGTCAAATACTGAAATTCTGCTCATGTTTATTTGAAAGAAACAAAACTAACAATTATTTAATTAGCTAGCTTCTGTTATAGCACATAATAGGAGTTAAGATCAACAGGGCAGAGAGCGATAAACTGTAGGGGTATAGAATATTCACAAGTTTACAATATACATCTGTTCATACCTTCCCATATAATGGAAAAACATGTTGAGATATGCGTATTTCACTCAATTTATATAACACTTTAAACAGTAGAATATTTATTATTATTATTATTTATTTATTTATTTATTACCCCTGATCTTTCCCTACTTTAGTCAGTGCTAATATTCCCACACATTTTGGGTCTCTCCCGTCCCAGACAGCTCTCACGGCACGGCAAAGGCTGTCATCTGCTTTCTGAATCATGTTTTGCCAGCTGACCAGATCTTTTCAAATTGTTGCACATGCAATCCCAAGGAATGGAGGAACACACTCAGAGGAACGCGCCGTCCACAGCTGGGCTCACAGATGCTTGGCTAGTGTTGCCGTGATTTATATGACGAGCACTTCTAGGACCCCAACCACACGACACGACTGTAGCATTATCGGGATTTGCACTCGTGATAGGGATTATTCAAAAAAAATAATATATATATATTTTTATATTTGATTTATTCTACTAACAGATTGTTTCCCAAACACCCCAAGATTTTCTTTTCCCTGTTTCTGCTTAAAGGCTACTCACAGGATAGCAGAGAAATATGGAGATGAAAGACCCAAACGTTATCAACATGCTATATTGTTTTTAATTTTAAAAAGTGTCAAATAAAAAGTAGTTAATGTAAGACGATTAAATGAGCCTCAGTTTATGTGAGTAAATAACAAATTTGTGCCATCACAGCTAAATAATTATTGCATTGTTAATTAATGTAAAATTATAGTACAGACAACAACAAAACATTTTAAGTTACACAAATACTTGTTGTGTTTCAGAATCAGTTAAACAGGAGGGTGAGCGTGCCTTTAATAAGTGTTTTTACATGTAAAAAAGCTTATGTATGTACAACAGTAAAGACTACACGAAAGCTCCGTGTAATCTATATAGTGTGAATGTTCTCGAATTCATTACCATTTTTACACTGAACATTTATCTTGGAATGTACCAGGATAGATTAAGAAGCAAGTGAATTTTAGGGCATAAACTACTTTTGGAGCACGGGAATCTTCAGGTTATCCATGTGGCCTCATTCACGTCAAACAGAAGGCAAGTCATGAATGCAGGAAGCTTTATGTAGAAATAAAGAATCAGGATGAATCTGGCAGGTCTAAAGGACGAGAGGAGGCACAGCATCAGAAGTATGTCGGGATTTTTCACTGATGTCACATTTGGGTTTAAATAGGTTCCATAATGAAGGGAAGTTTTAATGTTATTAAACAACAACAAGAAAACCTTTCATCTGTCTGGGCTAAAAACTACGGCTAATGATAATGCTAACACAAAAAAAGAGCACAGATACAACAGGAAATTAACAGTGGTGACAAGTGCAGTGAAAACAACAGTGACGACACACAACATACACACAACAAACACAAGCCGAAGAACAAACTAAACCACAGACTAATCAAATGAAACAAATACAATTGACATCACATGACCATGACCGGTGGTATAGTAAACAGAAAATACTGGGAAATAGCGTCTAATAAGCATCTACTTTAGCCTTTGACTGGATAGTTCCTGCAGCGATTAACACATTTTTGTTAACATCTAACTGAACTGCTGCGGTGAGTAGCTTCTCTTTTCTTAAACAACCATGTTGCAAGACATATTCGCCTGTATCAAGTGGAGAAATGTCTTAGTGACGTTGCATCATAAACATACTGACAGTGTAAATCATAGCCAAGTTCAATATTGAAAGTAAGAGCATTTCCCCATTCACATCAAGATGATGAGAACTCATGGGATTGAACTAAACAGCAGTGTGTTCATGAGAAAACCACTTGTACTATAGTGGGACTCATCAGGAAAAAAGTTCAGTTTGCTTTGGAGCATAAAGACTGGACTTTGGAGTGATGGAGAAAGGTCATGTGACCTGATGAGTCCAGTCTGAGCCTATTCCAGAGTGATGGGCGTGTCAGGGTGAGAAGGGAAGGACATGAAGCGATGCTCCCATCATGCATAGTGTCCACTGTACAAGCCTCTGGAGACAGTGTTATGATCTGGGGTTGATCAGTTACTCAGGTCGAGACTCCGTAACGTTATGGGGCAATAAAATGAAGTCAGCTGACCACCTGAATGTACTGAATCACCAGGTTATCACATCTATGGAGGGTTTTCTTCTTCCCCAATGACTTGACCATATTCCAGGACTTGGAGTGTGAGTAGATCTGGGAGCACGATGAATCATAAACAGGCCACGATAGCGGTCCAACTTTAACCTCACTGAATACCTTTGGGATGTGCTTGAGAAGAATCTCAGTCTGGTTGAAAAAAAAATGTTATGACATTGCATAAGGTTGTTGAAACAGTATCTAATCCCACCAAGGTCTCAACTTCGAACTACACATTACTGAAAAGGCCATCCAGAATAATTTTTTCATTAATGTCCCTTAATATTATTAAACTGTTGTCCATCAACTAGCTAGTTATGTTGTGGGTCATATCAGTGGACCTAATATCACTCACTCACTCATCTTCTATACCACTTTATCCTGTACTCAGGGTCGCAGGGTTCATATGGCTTTTCCAGGAGGCTTAGGGCACAAGGCGGGGTAAACCCTGGACAGAGTGCCAATCCATCACAGGGCACACACATACACACACTCATTTACACACTATGGGCAATTTGAGAACACCAATTAGCCTAATCTGCATGTCTTTGGACTATGGGAGGAAACCGGAGTACCCGGAGGAAACCCACTAATCACAGGGAGAACATAAAAAACTCCATGCACACAGAGACGGGAATCAAACCTGGCCGGGAATCAAACCCGGACCCAGAAGGTGCAAGGCGACAGTGTTAACATCTCCACCGCCGTGCCACCGGACCTAATATCATCTTTTTGAATAACTTTACCTAGAGGAAATATACAGAGAACAGTTCTATTAACACTTAGAATTTTATAATTGTCAGTCAGATAAGACATGAGCTTTCTCAAGTCTGCGTAGAATGCTGTTAGTCATCATAACAAGAACTGCACTGACGTCAAGCAATTTACATTTACCTAATTCAGCGGAAATTGTAAAAAAAAAAAAAAGTGCCTTATAAGAATATACTGCATATAGCGATTCGTGCTGTGGCCTTGCACCTCCAAGGTCGAGGTTTCGATTCAAGTCTGTTCTCGCTTTATACTCAGTGGGTATTTTTTATGGACATGTGGACCAGGCTCTTTGATATTTCTAAATTGCTCATAGTGTGTGTGTGTAATGAATTAGCACCCTGCCTCGTGCCTACAGTCTCCTGGGTAGGCTAAAGGCCACATGGGACCTTGTACAGGATAAGCAGTGAAAAGATTAAATGAGTGAAAAGAAAAGAGAGTACATGACACTGTTTAAGGTTAAAGACCAACAGCTGCAGGTTGTTGATGCTGGGATAGGGACGATCCGAATACAGTACAGAGTCAGAATCCTATACGTTTTATATTCACAGTCATACTGTATGTACAGTATATATCATGTTGTATAGTATGTGTGCTACCCAAATTCTTCTTCTTCTTTGTCTTTCAAATGAACTGAAATTAATACTTGACTGATTAATTCAATGAACTCGTAATTATGAGAACGGTTATG
The DNA here is from genome assembly GCF_024256425.1 of Clarias gariepinus. Taxonomy (NCBI): domain Eukaryota; kingdom Metazoa; phylum Chordata; class Actinopteri; order Siluriformes; family Clariidae; genus Clarias; species Clarias gariepinus. The sequence continues at coordinate 1,235,793 of NC_071112.1, read as the reverse complement.
GTGATAACTTTGGAAAAGTACCACAGGGTTCTGGTACTGCTCACCACTCGCAGTTCAAACTCCTAAAACTGCTGTGCTCACGTCAAAACCCACACAAACATTCGAATGCACTTTGCAATGCAAATGAAGTAACACATTGGCCTTCTGAGCTCTTAGAATACAATGGTTTGAATATGAAACAAGTATATTTAATAATGTTTTGTTTTAACTATTAAAAGGGACTATGATATAGCTCTGGATGAGGGATTTAAAATATTATTAGTGATACAAATAAATTGCAGGGGTTTTCAGGAATAATGCAACCAAAAACAGTTTTATAGTAAATTTTCATAAAACCACAGAATACAACTATGCACAGAACCCAACAATACACAATACAGTACATCAAATGTATTTCAGTTTGCCGGTAAGGTAGTGTTGAAACGCTTCTCTTCTGTAATATAATATCAGTATTTGAAGCAGAAATGATCAGTAATGTAATTTGTAGTTCTGATCATGTATGTACCTTTTTTGGAGGTATGCAGTACAACTGAATGTAAATGATTGTTGCAGCATTTTGTTTATATAAGAAGAAAATGGACTTTTATAAACCTATCATACAGTGGGGCGAAAAGGATTTATTCAGCCACTAATTGTGCAAGTTCTCCCCCTTAAAAAGACGAGAGAGGCCTGTAATTTTCATCATAGGTATACCTCAACTATGAGAGACAAGATAAGAAAAATCCAGAAAATCACATTGTAGGATTTTTAAAGAATTTATTTGCAAATTATGGTGGAAAATAAGTATTTGGTCACCTACAAACAAGCAAGATTTCTGGCTCTCACAGACCTGTAACTTCTTCTTTAATGTATTAATGGCATCTGTTATCAGTATAAAAGACACCCGTCCACAACCTTAAACAGTCACACTCCAAACTCCACTATGGCCAAGACCAAAGAGGTCACCAGTAACAAAACTGTAGACCTGCACCAGGCTGGGAAGACTGAATCTGCAGTAGGGAAGCAGCTTGGAGTGAAGAAATCAACTGTGGGAGCAATTATTAGAAACTGGAAGACATACAAGACCACTGATAATCTCCCTCCATCTGGGGCTCCACACAAGATCTCACCCCGTGGGGTCAAATGATCACAAGAACTGTGAGCAAAAATCCCAGAACCACACGGGGGACCTAGTGAATGACCTGCAGAGAGCTGAGACCAAAGTAACAAAGGCTTCCATCAGTAACACACTGCGCCGCCAAGGACTCAAATCCTGCAGTGCCAGACGTGTCCCCCTGCTTAAGCCAGGACATGTCCAGGCCCGTCTGATGATTGTTAGCAAACATTTGGATGATCCAGAAGAGAATTGGAAGAATGTCATATGGTCAGATGAAACCAAAATAGAACTTTTTGGTAAAAACTCAGCTGTCGTGTTTGAAGGAGAAAGAATGCTGAGTTGCATCCAAAGAACACCAGACCTACTGTGAAGCACGGGGGTGGAAACATCATGCTTTGGGACTGTTGTTCTGCAAAGGGACCAGGATGACTGATCCGTGTAAAGGAAAGAATGAGATTTTGAGTCAAAACCTCCTTCCATCAGCAAGGGCATTGAAGATGAAACATGGCTGGGTCTTTCAGTGTGACAATGATCCCATTAAAAATCCTACAATGTGATTTTCTGGATTTTCCAGGTAGACTTGTAAGAAGTTCCAGTCCTGAACTATCAAACTGTCAAGTCCCCAGAGAAACAGTTGCCAACACCAGTCAAGGCCAGAACCATTTTCTAGGTAGAGAGAATCATTTCCAGACACCAGACGTATCCCAGAGAGACACACGGGGCATCCATGTGACGAGATCTTCAGCCAGAAGCGGGGCACCAGGATGGGTCAGACAGGTCCGGAGGGCAAAGGGAGTCTGGATCACTGGCAGCTCGGGAACGACATGTGTAGCTCGACAGAGAGAGAGAGAAAGAGTGAAAGGGGGAGACAGGAGGAGAGAGGAAAGAGAAAGAGGGGGGGGAAGAGAAGAAGAGGAGAGATAACAGTTAGGTCTGGTCACAGTCACACAATGTATAATGTGAATGTATATTAACTGTAGAGTGCAAGCAGAGACTCCGGCAGGACTGACTATGACATCATAACTAAAAGGGAGAGCCAGAAGGAAACACAAACATGAGGGGGAACTGAGATGTAAAGCAACCAATCACCTCACCGTCAGCAAACCTGAGTGATCAATGAGAGTGAGGAAGACAGCATCCAAACATACCAGTTCACCATAATACTCTACGTCCATGAGTCCCCCAGATCTGCTCCTTTACCTAAGGCTAATCTATTTATAAAAATGCTTGGCTAAATAAATAGGTTTTTAGCCTGGACTTAAACACTGAGACTGTGTCTGAGTCCCGAACACTATTTGGAAGACTATCCCATAACTTTGGGGCTTTGTAAGAAAAAGCTCTGCCCCCAGCTGTATTTTTCATAATACGCGGTACTGATAAGCAGCCTGCATCCTTTGATCGAAGTAGGCGTGACGGTTAGGTACTGCGGCGCTACACCATTTAATGCTTTATATGTCAAGAGTAGTATTTTAAAATCAATGCAAAATTTCACAGGGAGCCAATGGAGTGAAGATAAGATAGGGGTGATGTGCTCATATCTTCTGGCTCTAGTGAGGACTCTCGCTGCTGCATTCTGGACTAGCTGAAGCTTATTTATGCATCTAGCTGAACAACCAGACAGTAAGGCATTACAATAGTCCAACCTAGAGGTGATAAAAGCATGAACTAGTTTTTCTGCATCGTTTAGCGACAATAAATTTCTTATCCTGGCAATATTTCTGAGGTGAAAGAATGCTATCCTGGTAATATTATCTACATGAGCTTCAAATGAAAGGCTGGAATCAATAATCACACCGAGGTCTTTCACTGTTGCACTTGATGGAACAGAAAGGCCATCTAAAGTTACGGTGTGATCTAAAATTTTACTCCTAGCTGTATGCGGTCCTATGACTAGAACTTCTGTCTTATCCGGATTTAGCAGAAGGAAGTTAATTAGCATCCAATTTCTTATGTCCTGCACACATTGCTCAATTTTAGTAAGCTGTTTTTTCTCATCAGGTTTTGCTGAGACATATAACTGTGTATCGTCAGCATAACAATGAAAACTAACACCATGCTTACGGATTATGTTGCCCAGAGGAAGCATGTAAAGGGAAAAAAGCAGTGGACCTAAAACTGAACCCTGCGGAACGCCAAACTCTACTAGAGAACATGCAGAATAATCACCATTTAAGTCTACATACTGATAACGATGGGTCAGATAGGATCTGAGCCAGGAGAGGGCTGTACCCTTAATTCCTACTACATTTTATAATCTGTGAAGAAGAATAGCGTGATCAACGGTTTCAAAAGCTGCACTGAGGTCGAGTAATACAAGCATGGTTACACAACCTTGATCAGAGGCCAATAGGAGGTCATTTACTACTTTAACGAGTGCTGTCTCTGTACTGTGATGAGGCCTAAATCCTGACTGATACAGTTCATGTATGCCATTCCTATGTATATATGAGCATAGCTGCTCCGCTACTATCTTTTCCAGAATCTTAGAGATAAAGGGGAGGTTTGATATTGGCCTGTAACTGGACAGCTGACAGGGGTCGAGGTCAGGTTTCTTAATTATTGGTTTGATAACTGCTCATTTAAAAGATTTTGGAACATAACCAATGCTGAGTGAAGAATTAATTATTCTCAACAGGGGTTCTGTTATTGCTGGTACTATCTGTTTAAGAAAATGTGTCAGTACAGGATCTAATATACAGGTTGATGAATTTGCAGAAGAGATGAGTGAAATTAGTTCATTCTCTTCAAGGGGAGTGAAGTATTCTAGGTTCTGGTCTGACATGGCTAGATTAACATCTGCATCAATTACATTGTTCGGTTTCAAAACCTCAATTTTGTGTCTCATAGTTGAGGTTTACCTATGATGAAAATTACAGGCCTCTCTCATCTTTATTAGTGGGAGAACTTGCACAATTGGTGGCAGAAAAAAAATGTTTTTGCCCCACTGTAAAAATATCGGGTTCCCTGATGAGTCTGGTTCCTCTCAAGGTTTCTGCATATTGCCATCCCAGGGAGGTTCCCCTCAGCACTATGCACATTTTCTCAAACATTTCATACACATTTCAATAATTTATTGTAATTCTGTAGAAGAAATTATGGAAATGTGTATGAAGTGCTCTGCAACAATAAGCATTGTTAAAAGCATTACACAAATAAAATGAAATTAAATATACATGTGGTGTGTTTAAAATTTAACATAAAGGTTTTGTAGCAATTAAGTTTTGTTCGTGTGCCGAAGACTCACATGGTGTTGTGTATTTCTGTCTTTAAGTTTATAGATGATATATCCAAGTATGGGATGAGTCTGAAAAGTAACAAGACAGCGGGAGGCTTCTGGAAGTTCACGAGCTCGGCAGTGTTCGCTGCTGCAGTGGTGACAACTATCGGTAAGAGACGGATGGATCTTGTTTTGTTGCGATAGAATCGATCCTTTATGCCTAATAATATGACTTTTCTCATTGTGTATAGTACAGGATATTAACTCTGTTGGTCAACATAAATCTTTGTTATATCCTGGTTGTTAAAATGCACCTATACTGTATATATGTTCTGTAAAGGCTACGGGAACATCGTACCTACTACAATACAAGGCCGGGTGTTTTGTGTGATCTTCGCCATTTTTGGAATTCCACTGAACATGGTGGTCCTGAATCAAGTGGGAAAGTACATGCTGGCCATCGAAAGAAATTTCTGCACCATGATCGCAAAAAAGACCAGCCACCAGGTGAAATTTCAGTCCATTCATAATGTTTGGCATCTATTAGCATTAATTAGTTAGGTCTAAATAAATGGGAATAAATAAGCCGCTTGAACACATCATAAAAAAAAAATATTTGATGGATACAGATTTTCATGTTGCTTTCATTCAGCTTTTGTGTTTCTTTTCAGAAATTTGTTCTGGTGTCCCTCCACTTTGCATCATTTATTGGCTCGGGAATCCTCTATCTGGTGGTCCCTATGGTCTTTTTTCAACAATATGAAGATTGGAGTTTAACAGAGGGCATGTACTATTGCTTTATCACTCTCAGTACAGTAGGCTTTGGAGATTTTGTTGCAGGTAAGGGTTTAAAATCCACACCCACATACACAAACTCTGGAAACACCACACCCAAGAGCTCATTTCCTTATGTGCTTATCCTCATTCTCTCTTTTCCATCATTCTCTGTCTTTTCAGCGTACAACCCTGACGAGGCTTACCCGGTCTGGTATGGATATATTATAGGAGTTTGGATATTTTTCGGCATGGCTTGGCTGGCTTTAGTGATCAATCACACTATTGAACTTTTGGGCAAGTTTAATGCTTACCTTAATTCGGGCAAAAAAAATGCCAAGGAAAACACATCACAAGAGCAGGAGCTAGAAGAGACGCAAGAGAAAGAGCCCGAGGAAAAGGAAACAGATGAAGCTCGAGAATGATACACACACACACACACCAAAATACATATATGCAAATATATAAATATATACACACACACACACACACACACACCCAGGGTGCCCCCAAAGTCTGGATTCATAAGAAAACAAGCAAATGCTGTAAAATTCAGCAGTAACTTTTCTGTCTGAAGAGTCCTGGCTTGTGTTCATGAGAACGAGTTCTTTTCCGATCCTCTGTCATTAGTTTCTTAGTCTGAACCACTTTACTGGCTCCCTCTAATTCCTTCCCTCTACATTAACTGTGCTCTTACCACTAACCAGGGAACTGGATGTCTCTCCCTGGCATTGACCAATACATTTACATAAGCAACTTAAAAATAAAAACCTGTCGTCAGATACGACTTCATACTTAGTGCTGCCAATATCAAGTGGAACGCTTACAGTTGGTTTTGCACTATCGTTTTTAAACGCTGTGCGTGAAGCCTTACAATTTTTTTTTTGTGGATTTCCCTCTCGAGCACCAGGACTGACTGATGGCCTACTGTACTGTACATCACTAAATATCAACAAGGTCCACTAGAGGGCACTGCAAATCCAGCTATTTGTACATCCTATTTAACTCCTGAAGATGATGTTCATTTTAATTTGCGTTGGTCGGTGTGCTATATAAAATGTCCATTTTCTTTATTATTTATTTTTTAGTATAAAAATGTATCATTTGTTATTGTATTGTTTCTTCACACCTTATTTGATTATTATATTGTACATTTTATTAAATGGTGTTATATATATTATATATTATATATTATATAAATGGGAAATACTATAGTTTTATAGAAATGGTTCAAATTCTCATAAAAACATCAAGTCCTATCATATCCGCCATGAGCAGAACAGCACTCCTGCACCTATAGCTTCTGGAATGTTTGGATTTTTAATAATTTTTTTTCCCACCTAAAATCCACATGCACCGACATGTCAATGAAATAAACCGCCTTGTCATCGCGTAGGAATGTTTCATATGTCTTTTGTAAAGCTGGCTGATGCACAACTAGAACAAGTCTTTACAATAAACAACAACCCTTATATGGACTTGATTGTTTATTACGTTATTCTTCAGTTTATTCCTGCTATGAGATGATTCCATCGAAAGACTAATACCTACGTATTGACTATGACACTAAAATGCGCTTGTGGAAATAATCAAAAAAACATAACAAGTGCTAATAGTTTAAGATTTTATTTCATGCAACCCACAGAGTCCAAAGAGTTAACCGAATGTCTGTTTAGTAAAAGGGGCATGACATGATTTATGATTCTTTAAAAGGACTTTAAAATAGTCACTGGTGGGATTACCCTCTGAAGCGTGGGTGAGGTTAAACCTGTTTTTGGACGTGCACTCTTTAGAGTTTCTATCAGCATGAATCAGCACTTGCTACACACCAGACAGAGACAGTATACTTATATATAAGTATACTTTTATTCCACAGTGGTTTAAATGACTTATGGCCGAACTTGATATCCAGTAAGCATTGTCTCTTCAATTCTGCTCCGGGCAAGTGTATTAAGCCCATTGTTTAAATATAGATTTGTTTGTTGGGATGACACAAGGCCTGGCTGACGGTTACTGAAGCATCACATCGTCCCACATATTTACCCTTGAGGTAGGCATGTAGCGTTCCGAGTGTGTATTGTAGGCACATTACCAAGTACGTTCCAATCGTTTGGTCAGTTAAAACACTTTCAGTTGGAAGCAACATTGCAATGTGTAACTTTAATATACACTTGGAACAGCTTTGAGATGAGGCTGTGATGCTGTAATATACAGTATGACGTACAATATTCCTGAGTTTTGGTGCTTATGCAATAAGAGTAGATAGATGTTGTGCTTGTCGTATGGAGGGCATTCAAGTCAAACTTGTGAAAAAAATTGTGCAGAATAACAGTTAAAGAGTAAAAACATACCTTTATTTCTCTATATAATCCCCTGCTACACTAATGCACTAATCCCAGTGTTTTACTAGTGCTTGGACACAATCTGGGTAGAAACGGAGACGTGATCGGACCGTCTATCTGAACGCCGGCCTCCCAGGAACTCATTTAATGGCTTAAACATGGTCTTGGAGCGAGGTCAGGACTGTACGGGGGATGTGGGACAAGTCATCTCCCAGACAAGTTCATGTGTTGGTAAATAATCGTGTGTCTCTTCTGCAAGTGGCAACAACTTATCTGTCAACTGTCAAGGATCAGATGTTCGACTCGCTGAACGTTCATGGATACGACTGCAGTGAGCCCCGAGCCACCTCGGCCGGGATTGTCGTTCACGGACGTACAGCCTTCTTTAAAACATCTGCATGTTAAAACTTTTTACTGCAGCTAAGAATCTGCGCTCAAAGTCTTTTGTAAAAGTCGATCAGATTTACACCCTGAAGTCCAGGTTTGGCCTGAACGCCCTGATATTACTCAGTGCAGCTCAGCACTCTCTCTTACACTGACACATCTCATACACAAACACACCCACCATCATCTCAGCCTATCATCTGATCCTATTCTGGGGGTCAGTCCAAACTGTGTTTATTTTTCACATGTCCTCTTTTTTTATTCAACCAGTCAGTAAACAGAATTCAAACCCACTCCTCTCTCTCTCTCTCTCTCTCTCTCTCTCTCCTTGTTTGTGTATAAAGATTCAGGAAGGGCCTTTGACCCAACATCTCACGCTATCAAAATAAAAAAAAACATTACCCCTAAACCTTCTTAAAGGTATTATTTACCATAAAGCACATTATTCAGTAGCTTCAATAAAAACGATCCATCATCCATCCATCTAGGTTTCCTCCAGGTACTCCGGTTTCCTCCCACGGTCCAAAGGCATGCTGATTAGGCTAACTGGTGTTCCCAAATAGCCTAAATTACCCTCCAATGGAATATCACTGTGATCTACAAGATACAAGATAGAGTATTCCATCAACCCCCAACCCAAACCCAAGTGACCTGGTTCAGGTTTTTTGTTCACGTAATCCTATTTTTTTTTCATCTTAAAAGTTTATTGCACATATAAATAGATGTCCAGTTCCCAGCACACAAAATCCATGATTGTCTGTCCAGGAGGGCAAAACGAAAAGAGAAGGAGAATGCATGAACCGAGAAGTCACACTAACCTCTGTATCATGCTCTGACCTCAGAGCACGGTGATCCTCTTATTAATGATTAAACAATTTGAAACAGCAGTGCACCACCACTGGCGTGTCTCTTTTTTCACACCATAAATGCGATTGACTGCAAACGTCTGCTTACCCTTAAGACAAATAAATAGATATTTATAAAAAGTATACACGTGTTTGTTATACTGAATTATAATGAAAGGAATGCAGGTAAACCTGCTGTTCTACCTGATTTGTACTGACCTGGTAATCACTCCTAGATACATGACATGGATATGATCAGTTCCTGTCTAAATAAAATTAAATAAGAAAAAAAAAAGAAATACAAAAAAAAGGACATCATTTTAAAATGACCTGAGCGCAGATCCCTTTTGGAAGTCACCGACATCCAGTCGCTTTTGCATGCAAGTACAAACATCTCACGCATGCCTGGGAGGCTTATCTGAATATTTCTTTCCCTTTTAAAGCGTTGAGTTTGTTAGTCTTATAGTTAGTTAATGGTATGGTGGTAAGTTTGTTACACAACAAACAAAGCATTTAGGCATGACAATGCCTTAATATATTTACACAAGAAACACAAGTTGCCTTATTGGGCAGATGCATGCACAACCAACACTACAGTGCCACCAAACGTTCTTCTACACTCCTGGTCCTTTCTGATGTTTATTTCTTTCTACACTGTAAAACAATACTGAAGACGTTTATTATCCCAAACACACAATAATCTCCTCTGAACAGTTGATATTGAGATGTATATCTGCTCCTTCTGCTCTGTAAAGCTTCATAACGGCTCTAATCTGAGGTGCTGGTTGTTAATTGGTGATTTCTGAGGCTGGTGACTCTAAATGAACTTCTCCTCTGCAGCAGAGCTCAGTTTTGGTCTTCATGAGAGACAGTTTCATCCTGGAGCTTAATGGGTTTTACAAACACACTCGACTCGATACTGTTCCTGTAAGACCTGTTCCAGAACAGCTGATCTTCATGTCTTAAAATAACAACTGATTGTCGCTGCTGTTGGATTGGAATAGATTGGAAATCTCAGTTTCGGTTTAGATTGAAGTGAAAATGAACCCAAACTTTTAACTGGTGCTGTACGTACTATGGTTAAGCTGGAATGACTCCATGAGTGATTTTACATAATTATTTAAAGCTCAGCTAACTGAAATATTCCCACACGTGAAATTTGCATTCTAGCACTTTGGCAGGTGTCCCATTCACACACACACACACACACACACACACACACCTTCTCAGGTAGTCCCTCAGATGAAGTCCCTGGAGAGTCATGCACATGTTCCAAGATCGCTTCAGTGATTTGTCAAAGTAACAAACACCACTTGTTGAAATATTTACAGTGTGACGCATTGAGAGCCGCGTCTCGGAGACGTGTACCAGCACATAACTGCAGGGCTGAAGGGAAAACAAACACGTGGCATTGTTGTCATAACATTGGGGCCAATATCCAGGTGGCGACTTGTTTTTGTAGGTATGAAAAGTGCTCTTGCTGGGTGGAGAGACAAACTATTGTGTACTGTAGTTTTATTTTAAATGTGTACTCTAGTGAGGCAAAAAAAAAGCTGAGCATCACAGCACACACACACGGTACATACACACACAGCTGGCACGATTGAACCTGCGGACAATGACCTTGGATGCATCGTAAAGCGAAAAAAAGTGCACGTCAGTTCACTCTTATCGCAATAGAAGGCAGAATTAGCCGTGATCTAAATGACTTAGCTAGATTTAAACCGACGCAATAAACGTGTGATCGAAGTCTAGAATTCACTCAAAAGTTCAGCCACTTCTTTTACAAAATCACTCTATTTTCACAGGCTCTAAAATAATTAGACAAATCAAAATAATTATAAATAAAAGGATTATTTCTAATAACTGCCTAAAGTCTGGAACCCATGGACATCAACAAAATACTCAGTTTCCTTGCTTGAGATGCTCCACCAGATCTTTTACTGCAGACACCTTCAGTTGCTGCTTGTGTGTGTATGCGTTGAGTTCTGTCTCGAGTACAGTGATTATAAAGCATGGTCACTTGGGTTAAGATCATGGGACTGACTCGTCTATTTAAAAGCAATCCATTTCTCATTTCCTTAAGAAGCTCTTGGGATTGTTCTGCAGAATTTGACCAAACCTAAGAGGAAAGTATATCTCTGTAGACTTCAGAATTCATCCTGACATCATCAGTAAACAGCAGTGAACCATTTCCACTGGCATGGCGACACCAGATCACTTGTATGCTTTGGTGTTGTGCTTTTGAACATGAGCCATTTCTTTCCTTTTCCATGTTCTTCTTTTCCAATCATTCAGTTAATCTTGGTTTCATCTGTCTAAAGTATCCAGTTTTTCAGTAAAATCTAATCTGGCCTTTCTGTTCTTGAGTGTTACCAATAGTTTGCACGTTCAGGTTACACGCTGTGTTTACACTTATGAAGGTGTCTCCTGGCTGTAGGCTTCGGGAAATGATACGCCCACTGTACCTCCTCCAGCATGTTATTATCTTGGCTAGATGTTGTAAAGCAGTTTATCTTCACCAAGGAAGGAATTCTGCAGTTATCCACCTTGGTTGTCTTTCAGGTTTAACTCATCAGTGCATTCCTTCTTTTTAAGAATGTACCATGTTTTTCATTTGACCATTCCTAAAATTTCTGTTCTCTCACTGATAGGGATTTTTTATGCACTCTAATGTTTCAGTTGCATTGTAACTTTTTTAAAATGCACATTGAGAGTTACTACTATACCAGTAGCTACCAGTTTATGTCATACAATGTAATTTATGCTGATGTTAATCTAGCCATGTCAGATCGGAACCTAGAATACTTTACTCCCCTTGAAGAGAATGAACTAATTTCACTCATCTCTTCTGCAAATTTATCAAGCTGTATATTAGATCCTGTACCGACACATTTTCTTAAACAGATAGTACCAGCAATAACAGAACCCCTGTTGAGAATAATTAATTCTTCACTCAGCATTAGTTATGTTCCAAAATCCTTTAAAATAGCAGTTATTAAACCGATTATTAAGAAACCTGACCTCGACCCCTGTCAGCTGTCCAATTACAGGCCAATATCAAACCTCCGCTTTATCTCTAAGATTCTGGAAAAGATAGTAGCGGAGCAGCTATGCTCATATCTACATAGAAATGGCATACATGAACTGTATCAGTCAGGATTTAGGCCTCATCATAGCACGGCACTCGTTAAAGTAGTAAATGACCTCCTATTCGCCTCTGATCAAGGTTGTGTAACCATGCTTGTATTACTCGACCTCAGTGCAGCTTTTGACACCATTGATCATAGTATTCTTCTTCACAGATTAGAAAATGTAGTAGGAATTAAGGGTACAGCCCTCTCCTGGCTCAGATCCTGACCGATCGTTATCAGTATGTAGACTTAAATGGTGATTATTCTGCATGTTCTCTAGTGGAGTTTGGTGTTCCACAGGGTTCAGTTTTGGGCCCACTGCTTTTTTCCCTTTACATGCTTTCTCTGGGCAACATAATCCGTAAGCATGATATTAGTTTTCACTGTTATGCTGACGACACACAGTTATACGTCATAAAAACCTGATGAGATAAACCAGATTAATAAAGTTGAGCAATGTGTGCAGGACATAAGAATTTGGATGCTAATTAACTTCCTTCTGCTTAACCCAGATAAGACAGAAGTTCTTGTCATAGGACCGCATACAGCTAGAAGTAAGATTCTAGATCACACTAGATGGCCTTTCTGTTCCATCAAGTGCAACAGTGAAAGACCTCGGTGTGATTATAGATTCTAGCCTTTCATTTGAAGCACATGTAGATAATATTACCAGGATAGCATTCTTTCACCTCAGAAATATATTGTCGCTAAACAATGCAGAAAAACTAGTTCATGCTTTTATCACCTTTAGGTTGGACTATTGTAATGTCTTACTGTCTGTTTGTTCAACTAGGTGCATAAATAAGCTTTAGCTAGTCCAGAATGCAGCAGCGAGAGTCCGAAATTTCGCATTGATTTTAAAATACTACTTTTGACATATAAAGCATTAAATGGTCTCGCGCCGCAGTATCAGAGTGAGCTGATAGTGTCTTACGAACTGCCACGCATACTTCGAGGATGCAGGCTGCTTGTCAGTACCGCGTATTATGAAAACTACAGCAGGGGGCGGAGCTTTTTCTTACAAAGCCCCAAAGTTATGGAATAGTCTTCCAAATAATGTTCGGGACTCAGACACAGTCTCAGTGTTTAAGTCCAGGCTGAAAACCTATTTATTTAATCAAGCATTTTTATAAATAGATTAGCCTTAGGTAAAGGAGCAGATCTGGGGGACTCATGGACGTAGAGTATTATGGTGAACTGGTATGTTTGGATGCTGTCTTCCTCACTCTCATTGATCACTCAGGTTTGCTGACGGTGAGGTGATTGGTTGCTTTACATCTCAGTTCCCCCTCATGTTTGTGTTTCCTTCTGGCTCCTCCCTTTTAGTTATGATGTCATAGTTAGTCCTGCCAGAGTCTCTGCTTGCACTCTACAGTTAATATACATTCACATTATACATAATGTGACTATGACCAGACCTAACTGTTATTTCTCCTCTTCTGCTCTCTCTCCCATTCCTTCTCTTACCACTCTCCCCCTCTCTCTTTCCCTCTCTTTCTTTCTTTCTCTCTGTCGAGCTACACATGTTGTTCCTGAGCTGCCAGTGATCCAGACTCTCTCTGCCCTCCGGACCTGTCTGACCCATCCTGGTGCCCCGCTTCTGGTTGGAGATCTCGTCACATGGATGCCCCGTCTGTCTCTTTGGGATGCGTCTGGTGTCTGGGGATGGTTCTCGCTACCTAGAAGATGGTTCTGGCCTCGACTGGTGTTGGCAACTGTTTCTCTGGGGACTTGACAGTTCGATAGTTCATACAAGTCTACCTGAGTTTTCAATAACTACCTGGACTCCATATTACCATCAATTAACATCAACTGTTATGCTGAACTGCCTGCCAACTAACACACAGTATGAATGCAGATCAATCCCTGCTCTCTGTTTCACCCAGATGAGGATGGGTTCCCTGTTGAGTCTGGTTCCTCTCAAGGTTTCTTCCTATTACCATCTCAGGGAGCCACTGTCGCCCTCGGCTTGTTCATCAAGGACTATCTGACCATTTTGATTCATACACATTTAAATTTCATACAAACTTAAATAATTCTTTTGATTGTGTAAAGCTGCTTTGGGACAATGGCAATTGTTAAAAGCACTATACAAATAAAATTGAATAGAATTGAATTGAATACTGTGGCAAGACAATGTCATCTTCCTGCATAAAAGGGCTTTTTCACACCTGGAAAAAGTCATGTTTTTTGACTTCTCTAGTGCTTTTAACACCATCCAACCTGAGGCTCTGAGGGAGAAGCTAGAGTACATACTGTAGAAGTGGACCATCACCTACACTATATTGCCAAAAGTATTCGCTCGCCTGCCATCACATGCTTTTAAACTTGAGTGACATCCCATTCTTAATTAATAGGGTTTAATATGATGCTGGCCCACCCTCTGTGCACAGGAGTTGGGCTCGGCACCTTACTTCCACTGAAAGGAACTCTTAACGCCTTAGCACCCCAAGACATTTTGTACAATTTCCTGACTTGACCCGACAACATAAATTTTAACAACATAAATTAACAACGTAAATTAACAAAGACTAACTAGCTAACCCATAAAGGAAGACTATCCATGTTTTTTTTTTTTACATAGACAACAAAGTGCACGTGCAAATGTGCAAACAAGAGCAACAAAGTGACAGTGCGACAAACACGACATCTAACATAACAGTCAAAGAATTTCCATAAACTCACTTCTAAACTTTTGGAAAGCCTTCACAGAAGAGTTAAAGCTGTTATTGTAGCTGCAAAGGGGGCGGAGCCAACATAATATTAAACCTTATTGATTAAGAATTGGATTTTACTCTTTTAAGTTCATATACATGTGAAAGCAGACGAGCGAGAACTTTTGGCTCCGTTTCTCTTCACCGTCTACACTGCAGACATCATGTGCAGCTCAGACAACCTGTCATCTGCAGAAGTTCTCTGATGACTCTGCCATCGCCAGCCTGATCTCAGAGGACGATGAGAAGGAGTACAGAGGACTGATTCAGAACTTGTGGATTGGTGCCAACGAAGCTGCCTCCAAATAAAATGCGGGGAAGACCAAAGAACCAACACACTTGTCTCTCACCAGGTGAACATTCAGGGAAAAGACATTGAGAGAGTGGACTCTTAGAAATACCTGTGTGTTCATCTGAACAGCAGACTGGACTGGACAGACAACACGGATGCAATTTATAGAAAAGAACAGAGCAGACTCTTTTGGATTGAAGACTACAGAAAACCTTTTTTTGTCTTTGTGGTGGCCTCAGCCATGTTCTATGGAGTGGTTTGCTGCTGCAGCAGTATCTCTACTGCAGACAGGAGGAGACTGGATGAGCTGATAAGGAAGGCAGGCTCAGTTCTGGGGATTCCCATGGACACTGTACAGGAGGTGGGAGAAAGGAGGATGGTAGCTAAGCTATGATCATTACTGGAGAATGACTCTCACCCCCTGTATGAAACAGTTTCATCTCTGAGCAGCTCCTTTAGCAACAAACTGTTATATTCTCGGTGTGTGTGAAGGTACACGATATCGAAGTTCTTCACCGTAACGTGCACACTGTTATATACTGTTATATACTGTTATCACAATATCTTACATTTTACAATATAGTTACAATAGTTACAATATCTTAAGTTTGTGTGCAATAGGGCGGCACGGTGGTGTAGTGGTTAGCACTGTTGCCTTGTATCTCTAGGGTCCAGGTTCGATTCCTGGCCAGGCTCTCTGTGTGCATGGAGTTTGCATGTTCTCCTCGTGCTTGGTGGGTTTCCTCCGGCTACTCCAGTTTCCTCCCACAGTCCAAAGATATGCAGGTTAGGCTAATTGGTGTTCCCAAATTGCCCGTAGTGTTTAAATGTGTGTGTGCCCTGCGATGGATTGGCACCTTGTCCAGGGTGTACCCTGCCTCGCGCCCTAAGCTTCCTGGGATAGGCTCCAGGTCCCCGCGACCCTGAATACAGGATAAAGCGGTATAGAAGGGGAGTAAGTATGTGCAACAGTGCAGTGACACAATTTTAAACGGTGCAATATTACCGAGTGCAATTTGTTTGGAAGTGTAACTATTGTATTGGTTTTTTTTTTTCTTTTATATTGAATATGCTGTGGTCAACATGGTCCCCAGGGTTTGCTTTTGTGCAGGAGGTGCAACGGTCTGGCCAGGCATCATCAGTCAGCGCAAACAGATTTGGTTATTGTACATGGCTCAGTCACTGCACGTTTTCACCTCAGAGACATCATAGAACCCATCATCATCCCCCAATTCCGCCAGCACACCCCCAACTTTCTGTTCATGGATGATAATGCTTTACCACATGGTGGCAGAATGGTCACAGCTCGACTTCAGGAAGTTGGAGTGCCTCATATGGTCTGGCCATCAAGTCCTCTGACCTGAACCCCATAGAGAACGTCTGGGACCAGTTAAAGCAGAGACGAGGATGATCGTACCCCACACCCACATGACCTGGCAGAACTGCGTGTAGCCCCTGTTGGAAGAATTGAACGCATTGCCTTAGAACAACATCATGAGGCTAGTGAGGAGCATGAGACGTCGCTGTCAAGCTGTCACAGCGGCAAGTGGTGGAAACACCCGCTACTGACATTGTCCATTTTTTGTTTGTTTGCAATTTGGGGCTATCCCTGTTATTGTCTAAATTTTTGGGGTAATAAATATTAAACTAATAAAAACTTTGTTATTTCTCATACATTATTAGTAATATCAAAGAAAACTTTTACAAATTTTATTTAAACTTTGAGCAAATATGGAAAAGCACTCATGTACAGTAAATGTACAATATCCCTAACTTATTGTGAGTAATGTATACAGTATCTTATCTTTTCTTATTAAAGCTAAAAGTCTACAGTACTTTGCTGCAATAAATATATAATTAATTAATCCAATATATATACTGTAAATAATTATATGTGTATACATATAATTTTATTATACATATTATGTTATTTGTAGACAGTAAAATGACCAGTGTTGAATAAACACTTTGAGTGTAAGTTGGATAAACCACACAGTTGTTGTAGGTCCAGTTAGATCCTCATTTGAACTCTCAGAAATGTTAAATCAACAGTGGAGGCTTTGCTGTGTGAGCGTACTGTACTGTACTGTACTCTCATAGCTCATGGTTATACTGTAGCTCTAATCTATTCCTCTCATCCTTCATGAAGCAAACCTTTAGATTCAGATGTTAGACTTTAAATGGTTATTGTAGATCACGAGTGCCTCAGGCAGCGGGGAAACAGTTTGCACTTTGCCACATGGAAGTAGCAAAATAACACATCAATGCCCTCATGAACCTGCATATGGCTGCCTAATTTGCATTAAAACATCATCAAAATAAAGTGTTCAAGCTAGAGGTTTACAAACCGCCGAGCTGCAGATATTTAATCTCAGTTACTCACTTGCTGGATTCATGTTACCATTTAATTCTTTCAGCAGGTCAGTTGGAGTGTCCTCTCTGTTCACATCAGAAGTTAAATGTATTTAGACAAATGTATTTAAGCTTGAACATGGTAAATGTTCACATACACATAGTTGACTGTATGTTATACTGTCTGGATTAAAAAAAAATATATATAATGATTTTTAGACGCTTCAAATTCTCGACTTGTAATTAGTTAATTGAGAGTGCACCTGTGGTTGTAAAAGCTGTTGAGACAGCACCTGCTTTAGAGACAGTGTCTTTTTGTCTTTGATTCCATGGGAAATTCCAAAGTCCACCCTTTTCGTTTTAACCTTAGGTGCAATTTGGAAAACAACAGGTACCACAAAATTGTATGTAAATATGTTGAAAAATAGTCCTGGGAACACGGAGACATTGCAACTTTTTTATTTTATTTTATTTTTTTAAAGGCACAAATTAGCTCCCAGGGGGCAAATAACTCTAGACTGACAGGTTTGACTGAACCCTGAGACAGGCACAAAGCAAGGAGTGAGTTAGAGCCATCAGGGCCCAAACATACAGTAAATAAAACACATGTGTGTGTACGGTAACCTTCACTCTGAGCTGAAGATCTACACGGGAGTTGTGAATGTCTTTAGCCTAGATGTATGCAAACTTCTGGCTTTAACTATAATTCTAATCATTTGGTAATTTAATATATCAGAACATATCATCACATTTATAAACTGAACAGTTCCTAAATCTCATGGTTCTTTATTTAAACAACAGGTTCTGTTCCACTATACCAATAATTGATTCTATTTTGTGACTTGCATGAGATGATGTCGATTACATAAAAGAAATAGGAACAAATGTTTTCCTGCGACAGGCTGCAAAGGGCCTAAAGATACAATTTAAAAACTGGTTGTTTATGTAACGGCCTCAGCAGCAGCGACCTCATTTCCCCTCTCGTCTGTTCCAACATTCAGCATCAGCAGTTACTAATCACCACCTGATCATCTGTCATCATCTGCACCTGTTTCTCACTGGTTCATGCCTTACAGTACATTATAGGTTTGTATGCTGGAATGATTCATAGGTCACTGTGTGGCTTAACAAACAAAAATATTTCTCTGAAACTGCTCAGGGACAGGGACTGGAGTGAAAATAAGGAGAGACAAAACGTCCTTTAGGAAGCCGAGAGAACTATTTTAATAAGTCTACTTCAAAAAAAAAAAATACAAGAAGGTCTGGAGTCTTTGGAAGCAAAATATAAAGAACCGAGTGGGTGGATCAATACTTTTGCACAGTACTGTACTGTACATCTCATGTTTCCCTTACAGTACCCAAATAAAGGCGACATTTCAGCATGATCAGCAGAGATCTAATGCACTGTCTGCCTGCACTCTTCTGAATCTCTCATATTTGGTCTCAGAGGGACAAACGAGAATGAGTGATTAAATGAATAAATGATTAATACACTGGGTTTGTGATTACTGCATCTGTGTGACCCTGAAACACTTCTAACAAGAAATGAAAAAACTTATAATTTAATAATTTACTCAGTGTTGGAGAGGGTTTAAAATGTCACATTTCCAAGAACGCAGGGGAGGAAATGGAACAAGGAGGATAACAAAATGATAATTTGTCTTAAAGAACCCACTGTTTGGATTAAAATAGACTTAATTATCTTTTTACGGTGTCTTTGTGGTTGTTCCAGCCCACACACTGCCATCATGCTGGTTTGTGGCGATGCTTGAGGTTTGAATGACAAATATCATTTTCCCTACCAGGGATAACTGTAGGCTGCAGCAGCTTTTTTACTTTATAAAACTGCCAAACACACACACTGTTTTAAATGATATATTGATTTTAATACAAAACTCTGCCAAAATAAAATGCTGCTAGTTTGTGGGAATTCACCCACATGTTTATTGTGTGCATGTCCCAGTACAAATCATAACTTATTAGGTGAACAAATAAACCATGAGGTATTATTATTATTATTATTATTGTTGTTGTTGTTGTTGTTGTAAAGTAAACATTAATTATTTATTAATTCATTCATTTAGAGTAATTTATTTACTCTGATCAGAGTAATAGTGGATCCGGACCCTATCCAGGGAACACTGCTCCAGAGACGGGTGCTCCAGTTGGGTTTGGGACTTGAGTCAGAGTTACACTTAAGTTAAATAAAGATAGACAACGTGGTCTTTATGACTCCTGACTTCACTTGGAATCGTCAGTAGTAACTTGTGAACAATAAATGTATGTGAAAATCAAAGCAAAACAATTGCACACATATACAATTTATAGTTTCTTTATTTCAGTAATTTATTTAGGGCTATAGCCTCCCATGCAATACCCCCAGCACCATCTAGTCCCAGTGCCACAGAGCAGCGCATCATGCCTTTTGCAGGAATATAATACATGGTAATAAAGGATTGAAATGTATAAAAAAGTGGGAAAAAAATAAAGACACTAGAATCCAGCTGGTGTAAAACAAGATGAAGAAAAGAAAGACGGAGAGTAAAGGCACATGATTGACTTTATCAAACTTCAAAAGACACCCCAAAAGACACCTAGACAGGTTTGCTTAGTTCACATTAGCCCAAAAGCAATGTTACCTACTGTTGTTCGACAGCATTTTAACACCACTGCTAGGTGAAGTCAATAACATTGATTATCAAACATATACAAGTAAACTGGTGACAGGCTCATGGGCACCCAAAGCCCATCTATGCCCTGAAGCAAAGACCAGCCCGTCCAGCGCCCGTCCAGCGCCCGCCCAGCGCCCGTCCAGCCCGATCCAACAGAAAACCCAATGGAGCACAAATCGCTGAAAAAAGTCAGCCTCCTTTTCAGCTTCATTGCTTTATTGTTTAAACAGAGAAAAAGTAAAAAAAAAAAAAAAGGACCTTGTTTTATTATCTGTTTTATGAACAGTGGATGTATATGTTTATACTCTAGATGTAGATGTTCTCTCACCTGTAGCAGGAAGAGTGGTAAAGCTCAGAGCATTTTAGCCATTCCTTTTTTTTTATTTTTAATAAACACATAAGAAATAAAGGAGAAAGGTGTTGTATTGCAAAAAATGTCCAATTTTTAAGAACAGTCTTATTTACAAAATATAAGCTTAATAAAAAAAAAAACTTGGAGACCGCAAAACAAAACACATGCATTTAAACATTCAAGTGTCAAAACTATCATTTGATCCTTTCCATGGCTTTCATCTGGGGAGGATTATAAGAGGAGAATAAAAATCTATATGAACATTAGTAATGCAATAATTTAATTTATATAACTGTCTCTCTCTCTCTTTCTCTTTCTCTTTCTCACACACACACACACTCACACAAATCATTAAATTACTATTATGGCACTTAAAGATCAATTTTTGACCCTTTTGCACTCAAGCATATAGGTGAAAGCCTCTTTTTTAATTTGAGAAAGAAATTACACAAATTGGGTAAAGAACTCGTCTTTTAAAATCATTAAACCTGTCAGTCATTTCGAAAACCTTCTTATAAATCTGAATGCTTCGTTTTCACTGGACCACCATTATATTATACAGTCTCTGCTGAGAGCATTTGTGTGTATGTATCATACCTTCAGTTCTCTTCTTTTTGAACTATGTCAAAAGCTGTGCTTAAACTGTTCACTTGGCCTTTGCAAAAATGCGAACAGCACAAGAAAAAAGCTGCAAACTTGTGTGAGCTCGTGAGCAGCACATTACAATAATGAATTCTGATAAAGCTGTTATTTATAGTTAATAGATGATCATATGTAGTTTTAATATATCATTTTCATGACAAATTTTACATAATACACAGCATTATTCATTTAAAGGGGATGGGAAGGGGGTGCTGGTTTTAAAGAGGGGATGGGTCTGGTCATTTTTTTCAACAGGGGGGATGACGTCCCTCTGCATCTCCCCCTTCAAATAGAGCCCTGCATATATCCTTTTTCCAGCACAAAATAAGCAATATGATGAACTGAATTTTAATTTATTTTAACCAACTAAACAAACATGGTTAAGCAAAAAATAAAATAAATGGTCTTTGTAAAATTGTGGAATTAGAATGGCTGGTAATCGTCTCCCCTGCTGGGTCTTAGTGCGCAACTCTTACTGGTATAATCAACATCCGTGCACGCGTGCACTGCTTACTATAACACTATGACCATGTGTGAGCACGTATAACATATTTTATTTTGTGTTTGTAAGCGCGTGTTTTACTTTACAGTAGTGATTCCATTAGTATGCAATGTTCCTTGCTAAGGTAAAGTGCAAGTGCAAGGTAAAGTAAGGTATTTTGTATAAATTATTTTTATGTATTTATTTTATTATTTCTATGTATTTTTTATATTATATATTGTAGCGTTTTTACGCCGAGAAGAATGCTGGAGAGACGAGTGAGCTTATTTGCTACCCAATGCAATGGCTGGGAGTACTTTATTAAGCACACAGCATGTAAGGCATGAGCAGCACCTTCACTCAGGAGCCTACATCCAATTCACACGTCACACACCCCTCACACAAACAGGGCCTAAGCCACCAACCCAAACACCTTTCCCCAACATGGTGAACACACACCGACATCCCCGCAAGGCATGCTGGTCGTCAGCCGCCGCCCCGCCCACGCCACAATATTATATATTTCATATTTGTATTTTATGTACATATTTTGGGGGGGGCTGTGGAACAAATAATTTGTGTTTCCATTATTTTTAATGGAAAATTTGCTTTGATTTACGAGTGTTTTGGAATACGAGCCCGCTTCCGGAACGAAAACTCGTAATTTAAGTTTTTGTAATTCAAGGTTCCAGTGTATATAATGCTATAAAATATATATATATATATTTATTTATTTTTATTATTATTATTATTATCATCACACACACTTTGCCTTGTTGCAGCTTGAGTTTTAAACTAATTTACTTATAATAATGCCATAAATATGCAATGGGAAGTGCAATAAAAAAAAGGATAATGAAATAAACATAAAAGCTGTCTTGTTTTCCCACAGAAATGTCGCTCTGACTCTTGAACCTGTTTCCCCACAGTCTGAGGGTTGTTGTTGCGTCATGTGGTTGTGCTGCTGGTGGTTCATCAAGTTGTACTTCATTGTGTACCTCTGAGCCGCCGTAGCAGGCCCCGCCCCCTTCCCCTCCTGCTGCGCACGGGCGCTTTAATCAAGCGCTGCGCTCCGGGCTCCGCGCGCACATGGGCACGGACATGGGTACAGTCGGGTGCACACACACACACACACACTAACACACTTCTGTAACTGGCGTCAGCGGAAGGTGCACGTGTGAACTGGAAAGAACAGAAGATCGTTTTTTCTTCTGGACGAAAGAGAGCGAGACAGAAGAAGAGGCGCCTCGCGCGCGGCCGGGCATGCGCCCCTGAACCCGACACCCGGTGACCCTGTGCGGGGCTGCGCGCGCGCTCTCTCTCTCTGCCTCCCTCCCTGCGCGTAAGGATGGTTGATAAGGGGCCCTTACTGACTTCTGCGGTCATCTTCTACCTGTCCATCGGGGCTGCGATCTTCCAAGTGCTGGAGGAGCCGAACTGGAGCAGCGCAATGAAGCGGTACAGACTGGAGAAGAGCAAGATCCTAAAAGATCACCCCTGTCTCACTGAACCAGATCTCAACAGAATACTGGAGGTGTGGCATTTTAGTCATTTACTTCAACACATTCTCTCTTATCTCTCTTATATATATATATATATATATATATATATATAAAATTTTGTACACAACCAGGAAGAAGTTAAACAATTAGCAAAATCTTTGTGCTCATATGAGGATGGTAGAATAAAAAAAAATATATATATATATATATATATATATATATATATATATATATATTATTATTATTATATTTTATATAGTTTAAATAATATACTGTATATCATTGTACCATCCTCATATGGTATAATGTAAAGTATCATTATTTTGCTTATTGTTTAACCACTTCCTGCTTGAAGACATTGATTGAATTTATAGTAATCAGCTATAAATAAAGAGAAACCGTCAGCAGAAATTGCAATGTACATATACATACGTAGAGTTCGGCTCTCAGGACCGATATGGAATTAGAATGGTCTTGAAATATATATATATATATATATATATATATATATAAAATGTGTGTGTGTTTGTGGACATGTGTGTGTGTTTTAAAAAAAAAAACGAATTGCCAATGTAAGCACTCCCCTAAAACAATCAGAATATTCAAGGTCTGATTTAAAGCTGCATATTTGCAACATTTTTGTTCATCTTTGTGCATGAACTTCCTGTGAGGTCAGATTTCTTAAAATTGAAATACTTATTTTCAATATTTCTGACTTATATTAGAAACGTTACAAGAATTTCTATTCATTTCTTCTTCTTTTTTTATTTTAAGTGCTGCACAGGGGCTCTGCGACAATGCACATGTTGCAGAACTTCATATCCAAAGTAGCCAGCAGCAAAACAGGAAGGAACACGCTTAAACCTGTTTACAACTCATTATCTGTTTTGATAGGCTCGATGCTTTATAAGGACAACGATTTTGCTAACGTACACAGCAACTAACTCCGACTATAGGAAATGCAGTTTGTCCTCGTGAGGAATTGAAATAGTGCAGGAACGCGTGTCATAAGGATCTAATCTAAATATAATCTGATCTCATTAGTATTTTTTTAATAGTGTTGTTGTCTAGACAGCAGTCTCATCAGTCTGGTTTCTTGTCTTTCTTTTTTTTTTGCCTGGTAGAGCACATGCACGTCTCGTGTTTAATTATTAAGCCTTTTTATTGTTTTAACATTTTGCAAAAACAAATCAAATCAGTGCATTTTGTTAGCGTTGCATGTCACATTAACTGTATAAAAGTGCCTAAGCTTTTACTTTTAAAAACAGATGGTTGCATGTTATCTGTACTGTATATCCCAGCTCTCATACAATCACCCTTTTACAACACTGTATTTTTTTTCCAGTGTTTTGGCTGCGATGTACAAAAGATATCAGAAGCTATTGAAATTTTAAGGTTATTCAAGAACCTTGTTATGAATAAACGGAGGAAATGCTCACATTAAGAACGAAATGCTCAAATTGAGTAGAGTAGTAGAAAAACATTAGTAGAAAAGAGAGATTTTGGCGTATTTCGGATCAGTTCTTGTCCTGTACTCAGTCATGACATTTCATGACAAGGCTGCTTGTGAAAGGTTTTTTTTTCCCCTCTCACTATATCCACACTTGTGAGTACATTAAAACGCCTAATTCTTGTCCTTGTCACTTTTAAGCCTATCCAGAGTGTCAAAAGATATAAAGATTCTGTAGCAGGTGTATTCGTCTGAAAAAGATCAGACATGCAGAGACATGTTCAGACCCCCTTGTTCCTCCTGCACCATTGAGTACCCTCAGGCGTCTCCATAATGCATGAATCCTTACACCACGCCCCTTTTTCCCAAACTATCGTCCATTCAGAGGGAGGAGAAAAAACACGACTCCCATCCCCCGCTTCACTTCTCTTTTGTCACAGTTCACTGATGGCAGATTGGCTTGGAAGTGAAGGTTGGGTATGGCTCGGGGGTGGGAGGGTGGACTGGGGTCCTGGGGGCTGCTTTTGTGTGTCTGCTTTAGACTTCTTTAGCCAGGAGCGCCATGTGGCAGCTGGGACGGGGCATATTAAAAACGCCATGTGCTTATTACACAGTGTTATAAATGATTACACCGTGTTCTAGGTTTGTACTCAAGTACATACTTTGTTTTTTTTTAATTGCCGAATGGCTTGTCACTTTGTGACTCATGAAGCTACTTGTTTATTGTTTTATGTTATCGTGCAGTATTGAAAAAGTCAACAATGTCATCGCTAACATACATCGATCAGCCATAACATTAACACCGCCTCCAGGTGAATTGATTAACATTGTTCATTCATTGGTTCATCTTCTATAGCACTGTACTATCCTGTACAGGAGACTTAGGGTACGAGGTGGGGTACACCCTGGACAGGGTGCCCGTCTATCACAGGGCGCACATACACAACGGGCAATTTGGGAATGACCTGAGAAGGGAATCGAACCCGGATCCTGCTGTTGCGAGGCCATAGTGCCACCATTAGCATTGATTATCATTTATAGAAACTGTTAACAAGATCATGGGCATCCCAGGCTCATCTATGCTCGTGTGGATCGAAGGCTAGCCTGTCCGATCTAAACCCACAGAAATGCTAATGTGGATTCAATTAGATTAGACTCGATTCAATTTTGTCACTGCACATGTACCTGTATGGTAAAAGGCAACGAAATACAGTTATCTAACGAGAAGTGCATTTGTCGCAGTGCAAAATAATTTGCATATGTAAAGTTCTGAAAAAAAAAAAGTTGGCCACAATAGAAAGGTGTCAGGACACCCAGAGCATCACGGTTTACTAGGTTTGGGGTTTAACTAGCAAAGACTTTAAGGCTTTTGATCCGGCCTCCAATCTGGAAAAACAAGTCTCCTCCTTGCCTCTTACAGCACTTACAGGATCTACTGTTAACTTCCTGGTGCCAGATCCTGTAAGAGGTCTCGTGGAACCTACACCATATTGGGCTTTTAAGGTTTCAGTATCGAGGATGATCGGTGTATGCAGCTTTTTTTTCTTTTCTTTTTTTCTTTTTTTTTACAGCATGCACCATGCAGGTGTGTGTGTGTGTTAGGGTGTCGTTTTTCCATTAACAGCTGCATTCTTTGGAAATGGCAAATAATTAACCTGTTCAGCCCTAGATGTACATTTCCATCAGAGTTAACATTCTTGTAAATGGACCATATTAGTCTTGTTATAGAATAGTTGTCCTTTAGGTCTGATTAACCAGAACATAGGAACTCTGTTAAAGCTTTACAGGGTCATTACACAACGGAATAATGAATGCACACCGCTCTCACCGTTGCACTTCGGCGGTGGGGGGGGACGGGGACGGGATAAGCTTAGGTTCAGCTTCCTGGATGAAATGTGTAATCCAGAGATGCTCAAAACAGCTGTTAACATTTACCCTGCTGCGGGTTTCAGAGGTTAGGACCGCGGTTATAGATTCATCTGCTTTACTTGGCTTATATATGACGACAACTAAGCAAACTAGCCATGAATGCCCATGTCCAAATTCCTCTGAAGATCATTAACTTTGCAACGATATGATAGCATTTATGATGGACTCGAACTGAAACGGAGCCAAAGACCTTTGCAACCATTTTCCATTATTTTATAATTGGCCCAGATAATAATGTTCTGGAGTGGCATTCAGGTTGTGTATGTGTTCTGGTCTCGTTTTTCCTCTTTTCACACGTTTCACTTGTTCTGCAAGTTTTCCTCTCTTCTCTCCATCAGTGACACAGTGATTTGTTTCGTCTTGCGATTAATTCAGGGAACGTTCACTCCTGTTGGGTTTGACACTTCGTTCAGACCTTGTGTTAGCAGAACAGAGTTTGAAGGGAGTTCATTAAAAATTAAGACCTAAGTACAAGTCAAAGCAGTCATTAACATGAATAAGAGGAGGCACGTAGCAGAAAGACGTAGCATGAAGAGAGAGAGTGAACATTAGCAGTTGCACTGGAGTAGAGTTGGAAGATTATTTAAAACTTGAAATGAAAAATTCAACATCAATGACCTGCATATCAATAGTAACAATTAATCTTCTGATTTTCTGTTGTGCAAAATGTTTATCTCATAATGAAAGTTGACTCTTTTTTTTTTAGGTTTAAAGCTCTTTCATTCCATTGTTTCTATCTCCAGTGAAAGGCCGTGATGTGGCAGAACTTTAGTCCGTTTTATTCCGTCCAGTTTAAAGCTTCATGCTCGTCCAATTTTTTTGATCTACTGCTTTGTCATGGTTTTGTAATTTATTAATTTAATTATATTTTATTGTTGCTGGAAAAAAAGAGCTCATGTACTTTCATTTTCTGAGCCAACAATGAAACCCGATTGTTATCTTTTACAGTAGGTTTGATGTTTACCTTCATTTCTGCTCGTGTTAAACCTCACTGTAACTCTTCTAACAGATTTCCCTGGAAACTCGGCTGCTGACTTCTTACAAGAATCGAATAGAATATTTGGATTGTTTTGTGACAGTGGTATGAAATCTTGTGTGTGTGTGTGTGTGTGTGCATGTTTTCAGTCCAACCTGATGTTGCCACACCTGATGATCAATTGACAGCCAAGAACAACTAATTAAACAGGTGGAATCAGGTGTGGCTTCTGCCTAATTTCAACAAAAGCCTGTACACACACACTCCAGCCCAAATCTTCTGGATAAGCCTCAACACCCTGTCCTACGACCTGCAATGGGACTTGAATAATTATCTTAGTTTGTAGCCCCGAGTCAAATGGCAAAGCGAAAGCATAATGTGAAAGAGCGTCAAGGACTTGGCGGATTTTCCCCGAGTATGGATAACAGATTTCTCAGTTGAAACGGCTCAACGAAAACAGATCGAGAACTTTAAAGCTAAAGAATGTTCTGAATGTACAGGGACACTATTAGCTCAGTCACATGGTGTTGGGAAGCAGTTGTGAGCTTCACATCTCCATCGGCGTCTCTGACCACCTTTGAAAATGTTCTGCTAACACAAGGTCTGAACGAAGTGTCAAATCCAACAGGAGTGAACATTCCCTGGTTTAATCGCAAGGCAAAATGATCACTGTGTCACTGAGAAGAGGGAAACTCGCAGAACAAATGAAACGTGTGAAAAGAAGAATCAAAGGTTTAAACAGGACCACAGTTGTTGTTGTTGTTTTTCCCCGCCCCCCCTCGATTGCCCGAAATAGAAGAACTCGTCGCCCACGGCTTGCTCGTCAGGGACGACTAATCATTTTGATTTGATTTCATACACATTTTTCACATTTCGTACAAATTTCAATCATTTCTTTGTGATTGTGTAAAGCTGCTTTGCGACAATGAAAATTCTTAAAAGCGCCATAAAAGCGAAATTTAATTAAACAAAATTATTGTGTATTTATGCTTCAGGGGGGTCTTTCTTTTTGAGATTAGTTTAACTACCTGCCAGGAGAGGAGTCGACGTAAATCACTAACGTAATCGGATCCCGAACCTGACCAGACCTGCCTGCTTTAAGCCCAGCGCTTTGGTGCTGCACAGCTTCACACAGGGAAGCTCGTTTTTTAAGAGGCTTCACTGAGACGGTTATTGTGATAATGACAGGACGCGCCGTGTGACAGCTGTTATGGGAAACTTGAAAATATAACTTCAGTAAGGGTTATGCAAATACGCGAGGATTATGATTGAAAAAAGACTTGAGAGAGCAAACACAGCAGAAAGGCTGATTCGGATGGTTAAATTTCCCCGAACATGAAAAAGAAGCTTGTGCACACTCAGCCTTTTGTTTAGCTGACTCGGTGGCTCACGGCTCATGTTTTCACGGCGTGATGACGGGACGGCAGGAGCGACACGACGGTTGTGAAATCGGCACTTCGTTGTGTATCCGTTTTTTTTTTTTTTAACGGTGTTTGTTTTTGTGTTTGTGGAATTGATGGTCTTTTCTACCACATCTGAAACCGGCTGTTAAATTGTTTGCTTTTCTGGCAGTCGGCTCTTCTTGAGCTTCTTCTTGTGCGCTCTCTACACACACAGAAATGTAAAACTGCACACAGTTCCAATCCCTCAGCCACGCATCGGCCCACCTGATAACAGACGCAGTTTGTCGTTGTGGTTTTTGTTGCGTGCTGTTTATCAGTAGAGGCAGCGCGATACAAGTTGGTCATGTTTGTGAACTTTCAGTTTACCTGATGCAACGTTTATTCCCCATTCACTCCCGTCCTGTGTCATAGAACTGAAACCTGTTCCGTAAAGTTACGTAAAGAATAAAACACTTGGAGGCAGAAACATTTAAGTCACAGCAGGATTGATGTGAGATGTGACCCAAAGCATCAGTTGAAATATTTGCATATACTGTATATTGTAACGCTGTGTTCCAAATTCTATTAATCCACTTGTACCACGTTTGCCAACGACTGCACTTTAGTTTAGAAAATTTAGTAAGAAACTACACTTTGTGCTTTTTAATAATTAATATTTCACGTGGACTGTTGTGCACCTTCTGTGACACACATTGATTTTGTGGTTTGACCCAGGAAGTGGAAAATAAAAATCCCTACTTAGAGAAATCTTTAACATAATGAACATTATACCTTTTAAAATCTGTTTAAGTCACATCTTTTTGAATTGCCTTTATTATTATACAGTTTGTGCACCATACAGATCCCTTTAAACGAGTTATTATTATAGAAAAAAAAACTGTATGTGTATAATAATTGTTGCTGGCTTTCGAGAATTCAGCGGAACTTTTAGTAAAGAGGAATTGAAACTTCACTAACATGGCTTGGTTCAGTCAGACCCACTGTTATCATCACAATGTTTGTTAAAGTGCCTCCTTATACACCATCTACGCGTAATGTAGAGATCAAATTAAATAAAACCCTTTTGCATGACTGTTTCTTTTAGTATAGTATATTACTAGTCTTTAGTTATATTTATGTGCCATTTCAATGTTTACTTGCTTACAGTACTGTGCAAAAGCCTTCAGTCACCCCTCATCCCTTTATATTACATTAATTTAAATGATGAAGATTAAATTAAAGAAACAGGAACAAATGTTTGACTGCGACAGGCTGCAAAGTGCCTAAAGATACATAAATTTGTTTATGTAACAGTCTGAGCAGCGACCTCATTTCCCCTCTCGTCTGTTCCAACCCCTCATCACTCATCATGATCAGTAACTAATCACCACCTGATCATCTGCACCTGTTTCTCACTGGGTCAGAACTTAATGTAGATGTTTGTTTAAGATGTGCTTATATGATCCATAGATCACTGTGTGGCTTAACAAACCAAAAACATTCCTCTTAAACTGATGAGGTAGAGGGACTGGAGTGGACATGACGAGAGACAAAAACGTCCTTCAGGAAGCCTGGAGATCTACAGTAGATCCTCAACACTGCATTAGAAAATACAAGAAAATCTGGAGTCTTTGGAAGGAAAATATGAAGAAATGTTTTCACCATACTGTATTTTTATTTTTGTTTAGAGGTGATTCTCAGAGGTCTAGAAGTAAAGTCTGATTTGAAGTTTCAACCAATGAAGGAGGTTAGGAGGTTCTATCGGATATGTCAAGTCTTGGTTTTGGTTTCTGCATCGCTTTCATTCCTTTTCCTCCCTCTCACTGAACCTCATAACCAAAATGTGAGTGTTTTAACAGGACAGAATACTTGGATGGAGGTCCAAGTATTTGGAACACGTCTCATCGTATAACATTTAAAGATGACTTGCACGGCACAGTTAAGCAAATGAACATTTTAGCTTTACAACACACAGATCAAACGCTGACTGTTTGTCTTGATACAGAGACAAAATCATTACTGTTACTCGTTCTGTTGCACTTTCCAATCTTAATCAAGGTTGCCTGGAACCTTTAAATAATTTTTTTCTGTAAATGTGCTGCTGTAAATGCTGTACTTTTGCACGTTTTTAGGAATCCGACCGAAGCCGGTGGTTAGGCAGCGCTATTAAAAACAGCTACTTGAATTCCCAAAGGGGTTTCAAGGGTTGCGCAGGAAACCTCTCGTTTGGACTCGTGATGGCAGCGTGATGCCGAGTTAAAAACAAAGTGTCATAATGATTGCGGTTGTGCTGTTTGCTTGTGGTTGGCAGCACCACTGCGATTTAACCCACATCGGAGTGCGAGTGCGTCAGGAAAGTTCTGGTCAAGGTTACGATAGAAGCTGCATACAGCTTACGTGCAAAGAGCTAAAACAGGACATGTAGCACCCGTACATATTTGTTTTCAGCTTTGTGTTTGTGTGTGGGTTTGAGTATGATGATGATGATGATGATGTGGTCAGATGTTACGAAATTTCCAGGAACTAAAATCATAAGACGTGAAGGTATGAATGCTAGTCGAACCCAAAACCTTCCTAACTTGTGAATCATTGCAGTTTGCAAGCATGAAAACTTTGGCTTAGTGATATGAAGAAATGGAGAACTGTGCCTTCTGTAGTGTAAAGGATTTTAAAAGGCCGGGTAAAATGTGCACAATCCAGACACACGCTCACAAATCATTCTTGTGCTCGTTGGAGATTATTTGTTGTAGAGACAGACTTGGTTTGCTCATCAGATGCGTCTTATCTATTAAAATGTCTCTTTATGAACTGAGGCATAGGTTTATCTCCAGTTTATCAAGTCGGTTATTTCCAACGTGCTAAATCGCAACAGCTGTCACTGCTGACTCATGCATTGTAACTAAGCAGGGCGTTCAAGTCAAACCAGGACTTTTGATAACAGTACAGAATAACAGAACACAGTCCTGAGAGTAAACACTCCCTTTATGTCTCTATATAATCCCCTGATACACTAATGCACTTGTCCCAGTGTCTCACTAGAGCTTGGACACCATCAAGGTAGAAGGTTTTCTCAGTACGCCGGAGCCACGATCTGTGAATGTCCGTCTTATTCACATTTAAACTGCCGGCCTCCCAGGAACTGTTTCATTACATCAAACGTTTCATCACAAGTTCTGGTTTAATTTCCCTTGTACATATTTGTTCAAGATTCCAGAAAGATTGTCTGCATGTTTGTCTAAACCCCCTTTTTCAAAGTCATACTAGTCGATCGTAGGAGAGCATCCCAGCATCTGATCATCCCACACGCCCGGGTTAGTGTCTGTCCTCTCCTTCTGAGCTTCATGTGCTACAAGAACTAACTTCTGCAATTAAACCAGCTTCCTTTTCAGAAACACTTCAGTAAGAAAGTATTGCAAAATAATTATTTTTTACTGAAGAGGACCTTAAAAACACTTTCATTCTTGCACTGAAATTTTTCCTGCCAACACCATGACCGCAGAAGTGTGAATGGATACTTCTTTCTCAATAACAGAATTTTCCACAGACTGCAGAGTGAAAGCATCATGATGTGTTTAAGCCACAAATGGCGAGTACTTCAGCGCACTTCTGTTTATAGAAGCTTGAGCACCACAGAGCAAAAAGTCTTTGGCCTTGTAAATCAAAGTCCAACTCCGTCCTACATTCCAACATTAGCAAAGCGACTACTGAGTTATGACCTGCTGCTCCTGGTCCTGCCGTTCAACGTCTCTGTTTTGTCTCTGAGGGTCACTTGTTCCGTCTGCTCAGGACATCAGGATCAGAGTCTGTGCTTTATGAGGGTCACTATTTGGTGCACGTTACACTTTCTGTGAATAAGAAAGAATCACACTTGTTGTGAATGTTTTTAGCAGAGGGGAATTTTTTTTATTATTTATTAACGTGGATTCGTCTATCTGCTGAAACAGCAGTCATGCACGCATCGATACACTTTTTACTCAGAGGTTTCAGTGTTGAACTTTTAAACCCCAGCACCACCAAGCTGCCGCTGCCTTTAACCCTCAACTGCCCATATGTTTTTAATGAGATAAAAACGTAACTCTTGATAAGGGCGTCTGCCAAACGGCTGTTAATGGAAATGTTTCGGATCATTCATTAATTTCAAACAATAGATGCAATTTAACAAAAAATGTTCTTGGGATTTTACTCTGTAGGACAGCGAGCAGTTCGGCAGCTCAATTTGTTGAGTTCAAAAAGAAGGAAAAAAAATTTGTTGCCCTGCTTTAGTTATTTTTGCAGCTTTTGCTAGCACCGCTGCGTTTCAGGCGTTGACTGATGAAGTCCGCGATCGTCCTGCGCATGCACGGACGCAAAAAGGCTGCATGAGTGCCATCCGTTCATATTTAAGTCACATGATCGTAAGTCACATGATCGTGTATCAGATATATTTTAGGTCATGGAGCGCGTACAGAAATGACTCCGATATATTATGGAAATCATCAGATTTGTGTGTAAAACACGGAAAAAAAAATTAGTATTAGAGAAAAAAATATTCTGCCTTACAGAGTTCGACCCCAGCGTTCGTGTTTCATCGTGTCATGTGAATTTACAGAAGTGAGAATTAGGTGCAGATCATGACGAAGTAGAAGTCCACTTGTTTGCTTACGCTTCCTCAACGGATAAACACTTTCACATTCCTCGGTCTGTACGAGTTCAGCTTCTTGCATTATAAGACGTTTGTCAAGAATATTTTACCGAGGCCGTGTTTATCAACACCATATTTGCGCTGCGCAACTGGTTAAACACAACGCGGCCTAGACAATGGCGTGTAGCGAAGTGAGGTCATGAGCAGGTCAGCTTGGATCGGTCGCAGTTTTAAAGAGCCGCTGCTCGCCCTGAGACACACACACACACACACACACACACACACACACACACACACACACACGGAGGCAACGGCTAGGTGTGAAAGCTGTACGATGGCCCAGGCCTCCTCCGATGGAGCTGCTAATTAACTTGAGCTGAAGTGGAAGGTGGGCAATAAATACCGTCATGACAATCCGAACTCTCTTCCTTAAATTCATCACATTTATCACCACTTACGAAAGTGTTTCATTAAAATGACCAGCGTTTTATTCTACAGTTACACTTCGAGCAGATCTGGTTGAGTTGGTGACTTATTGGGTCCCATATGGAGAAAATTCCATAACAGAGTAAAAATCACTCCAACTAGAGAAAGAACACAAAATACACAAGCTGTAATCTTTTTTCACTTTAGACAAAAGAAAAAGAAATCAAGCAGCAGGGAATTGTACATTCAGTAGTTAAACGCTGAATATTTATCAGGAGTGAACATGATCTACATTTAAAAGTAACCCACAGTGTTGCGCTGCGTTGTGCAATTCTGTGTAAACCTAATTCTGTACGAATAAAGAAACAGTAAGCAAATAAGAGCTTGCGACAGGCGCTGGTTTATAGGAACCGAAACCGCTCCTGACACACGGACGCTTCTCTTACAAGTTCCACTGGGTCAGTTTTTCACAGGCTAATGAAAATGAAATAAAGTTCCATTTATTTCTGAAACACAAGCAGTAGTTAATTCTCAAGCAGTCTCTCATTGAGCATATTTCAAATTAAATCACTTTTATTGTCACATCACGTTACTGATACACTGGTACAGGACATGTGAGTGAAATTCTTGTGTGCAAAGTACACAAGCCATAGTGGTGTACAATTATAAGAATAGATATGCATGAAAATAAATATGCATATAAATAAGTACAGTAATAGTGTGCAAGTATATATAAAAATAATAATAATAATTTGTAAGGATAAATGCAATGAATGTGAACCAATATACGCATGTATATCCATAAAGAGATAATAAAAACTAATGGCGGTTATTAACATTTGCATGTTTGGACCATTAAAGGAGTTCCTGGGAGGCCAGCGTTAAAGCTTCAGACGTGAAGCAGGCAGTCCGGTCATGGCTCTGGCGTATTGGGGAAACTTTCTACCTTGATGGTGTCCAAGCACTAGTGAAACACTTGGAACTAGGATGAGTGTATTTTAACGGCGTTCAGTTATTCTGCACATATCAAAAGTCCCGCTTTGACTTGAACGCACCTCGCACATGGAAATGTTAATAAAAACGAAAAAAAAAAGTGCACCCTTAAAACATTTTTTTGATTGACCCAGCTTATGATTAGACTTTTTTTTTTTTTTTCTTCATCAAAGACGCAAACATGATGTGCATGTCAGCCTACGCAGTTATTTTTCAGGGAAACAAAACACTGAACGGGGCAGAACCCTAGAGCTTTACTTGCCCAGTGGGGTAAATAAGAAGTTTATGATTTCCTAGGCATGGATTGAGTTTTGTGTTGATTTAATCAAAACAATCAAATGTTTATATTTTTATTTCAAATAACGTAATAGTCTGCTGTGAAAAGTGATTTGTTTATCTTCAACTGGAAGCGACTTTAAATCCCCCCCAGGCCCGGACCCCAGCTGCACTTTTCATCTCTGATTACTCGACTGCCAAATCGCTGTTTAGGGACGCATTAAAGTTTAGTCTGCCGCGTCTCTGCGATAGCATTGCGTGCTGAGAGCCCTGAGTCATTTCCAAAAAGCCCTCCAGGTGAGGAAGAGCCTACTCATGTCTGAGGGTGGCCTGTTTGCAGGATCCTCATCAAGTACCATCTGACCATCTCAGTCAGTCACAGGAAGGATGTGAGACAGCTTCTGGTGTCGCGCACCACAGGTTCTGACTGCTCATCTTCAAATTGTGTAAAAAAAAAAAAATCATCCTAAAATGGTCATCTGTTTCAATCTAGGTGGTGTCCGAGGCTGCGGGACAGGGAGTCACCATCACGGGAGACAAACCCTTCAATAATTGGAACTGGCCGAACGCTGTCATATTTGCTGCTACGGTCATCACAACCATCGGTAAGAGTCGCATCTTTCTCTTCGACCGTGAGAATCACTCAATCTGTTTATTGTTTGAGGATAAACAGAGGAAGGCTGGTTTATCTTAACTAATCACAAAGGGCAGGAAGTAGTTGACTTTATTTATTTTCCCTGTGGGTCAAAGATTCCGTTCAGGATTTAATTCCTATAAAAATCAAAATATTTATAAGTTAGATAGGTCTTAGGGATCGTATGGACCTGGCTGATGGATCACTCAGGTGAACTTTTTAGCAATTTGTCAGAATGTTCGGAGTCTAAACGTTCAGTACTGTTGTTCTCCGATAAGAATGAAAGTTGCTTGAGAAGAAACTTGAAGATTAGCGGAGAGTTTGATAAGCCGGTGGTCTCAACAGAGACATTAGAGGCCATTTCCTTCAAGGCTGTTCAAATACAAAATAACATGGCTTTTTGCTAAATACCGACCTTGGATTATTTCTATCTGACAGTTTTGTGTATCCAGGAAGTTGAGCCGTAATGTTTTCCTCCTTGATGGGGTGAGATGGAACATTTGAGCTTTATACTGTATTTGATAGCAGTTGATTTTTAAGCAATATGTTGTTGATGTTAAGAACAATTCAGGACAGAAACACCCTTATTTAGATTCTTCTTTTGCAAAAAAAAAAAAAAAGTTAAATCAAAATAGAACAAATAATAATAATAATAATAATAAGCCGCTGAACTCCCGGGTGGTAGAAATCTCAGATATATTCAGTGGATTTCAGATAACTTCTGCCAGATAGAGTAGATTAGATAAGATTAGATTAAACTTTATTGCTATCGTGCAAAGTTCATATACGAGTAACCAGAAGTGCACAAGTGGCATATTTCGCATGAAAAACAATAATGTATATAAGGCTATGATATAAGGGGTCATGTGTACAGGGGTTGGTGTACTGCTTGTCTTATGTATTTGAGCTGCAGTAAGTATTATAAATTATGTGTATGTGTGTGCGTGTCCAAATGTACCTTAAAAATAAATGAATAAATAACATTGCAGAAGAATATTTACATACCTGTAAGAAAAGGAACATATTAATGTACATAGAGAGCGTCTGGAAACAACCGGGCAGCTTTCAGATGAAAACAAAAGAGTTCGAGTTCCCAGAGGAACCGATATTCTCCAGCATGCTCAGTAAAACCTAACAGCTGTTATATTAATTATAAAGCTACACAGATCTGTTTCTAACACTAAAGCAAAGAGTTTTCACACCAAGTACTGACTGTTTATTTTATAACCCTTTAATGCTCTTTATAGACGTGCACTTTGGGTAGAAATGTTTTCAAAAGCATCGTATGGCATTTATAAAAAAATGTTTAAATATGTTCCCAGGACTTTTGCACAGTAATGTAATTATAAAAAAAAATTATGCTGGGCATAAAGGGGCGTATACAGTAGCAATAATGGGTATACTGCTTTATATAGCAGTGATATGACTGATGTGGTGTGTGTGTGTGTGTTTATGTAAAAAACATACAGGCATAAAGGTATTGAAATAGAAGTTGAATGTGTGTGTTTTTTATTAATTTTTTTTCTTTTCTATTCCATCAGGTTATGGCAACATTGCCCCTAAAACCTCATCCGGGAGGGTTTTTTGCATTTTCTACGGACTCTTTGGTGTACCACTCTGTCTGACCTGGATCAGTGAACTTGGCAAGTTTTTTGGCGGAAGAGCAAAACACCTCGGACAATCTCTCACTAAACGAGGTGTTTCATTGGTAAGCACAACCTGTTTCATAAACATACGGTGTGGGCCCTCCGTGCAAAGCCTTTAATTATTATTTTTAATAAATTGGTGTTTTAAAATCAAACCATACTTTGTCCTTGATACATATTTTAATATCCTTCTTCCATGTCTGTCTTTTTTTCTTTCCAGAGGAAGGCACAGTTCACCTGCACAGCCATCTTTGTGATATGGGGTGTACTGGTTCATTTGGTCATTCCTCCATTCATTTTCATGTCTCAGGAGGGTTGGACCTACATAGAGGGCTTGTACTTTTCCTTCGTCACCTTGACAACGATTGGATTTGGTGATCTTGTAGCAGGTGATTGTTGCATGGGTGTGCATGTGTTGAATTGAGGAAAAATTATACAGAACAGATTATTTGCAAAGTTATCAGCCTATACTGGGAATGATTGTGCACTTCTGTTCCTGGTTGTGTATGCATATGATAACTGGCATTGCAGCAATCAGTGTGCGATTACAAAGGTTCCATTTTATTGGGTATCAACTTTCCCAAGACAAACTAGTTAAACGAGAATGTGCTCATGCCCCAGACGTCAGGCTTATCTCTAGTTTCTACTACTGCTGCTCTGTAGATGTTGTTTTCACATCCGAGCTCTGTGTCTGTGTTTCTAGGTGTTAATCCCAATGCAAACTACCCCACTCTGTATCGCTACTTTGTGGAGGTATGGATATACCTGGGTTTGGCCTGGCTCTCCCTCTTCTTTAACTGGAAGGTGCGGATGGTCATCGAGGCTCACAAAGCTCTGAAGAAGCGGCGGAAACGTCACAAGCTCACGCTGGATGAGATCAAGCACTACAAAGAGGCCAACAAGGCCTTGCAGTTACCACCCGCCGGCAGTGACGTCAACATCTTCAGCTTCCTGTCCAAGAAACGGGAGGGCTACAACGACCTCATCAAACAGATCGGTACCAAGAAGGAACGAGATCAGAATGCCGGTGCCATCAGCACCATAAAGCAGAACGAATTCCTCCGCTCCCAGAGCTGCAACGATGCCGTCTGCATCAACGGAAACGCAATCGTCAACCTAGAGCAATCGCCCAGGCAGAAACGCCGCTACAGCTTCAGTGACCGCGTCACGGTGGTCTTCTCCAAGTCCAAAAGCTACCTGCTGGGCTCGGATGAAGGCCCACTCCTAAATGAGATGCAGGTTGAGGGTGAGCTGGAAGCGGACATGGGGACGATGTATGAGAATCAGTTGGATAAAGAGGCAGGGGAGGAGCACAGGACCCTCGGGCCCGGGGGCTGCGCTCCTGGACGTCATGCGTGGGACTCGAATGAGTATCAGCCGGTTATTATTCAGAATGCCAACATCACTTTTATTGATGAAGAGAACCTGCTGAACAACAGCCTGGTGGATGAGGACGAAGATGACCAGGTCAAGGTCAAGCTCTCGACCTCGGATGAAAACGGTGAGTCCGAGACCGATTCCAAGGAGGAGCAGTGCTCAGAATCGGAGGAGTCCGTGTTCACGGACGGATCTGATCGCGGTCATTCCTACGAGCAGCTGGTGGAGGAGTATTCCAAGGAAAACAACACGGACACCTGAAGTAATCATCCATCAGTGTGTTTGTTTTATTTTTTTTTTTTTAATTATGGACATTTTGTGCGAACTTTCAGACATTTCCGTGTCCAAATTGATCAAAGAAACACTTTTTGCAATCCATTTCAAAACGTTCGTTGATGGAGTCAATGTGAATTGCATCTGAAGTCAGTATTACGCTGAGTAGACGCTGTACAATATTATTAAGCAAATGTCTTACTCCACAACAGCCCATGACCGAAATGACCTGAACGAACTCTATGGACAGAGCGTCTGAAGCTAGAACTCAAGACTGTGTGTTAGTTCTTTCTTTAATCTGTGGTCTTATTTCTAGGTTTGCCTAAAATATTCATTATAATTTATTAAATTATGTTTGGGGTGGGAGGGGCTTAAGTGTAATGATAAGCCGAATGAGTTGCAGACTGGTTCAGGGGAGACGAACCCGTCACGTGATTCCTTTAAGAATCGCTCCTGAGTCTCACTTTTATTCACCATATTGGTGTTTTTTTTTTGTATCAACATAATGAAGGACAACAGCATTCTATTTGCATTATGTTTTGAACCGTTTTTATAGGTTTTGACATTTTCATCACAATTTTCTGGATGTAATTGCCAGTCTGAGAGTCACGGCTACACGTGCTTCCTCTGAGGCATGATAAGCTTTGTGTCTTTTACATTTATAGTTTGGATTTTTTTTTTTCTTTTAAAGTCTGTCTTAAATCAAAATTGAGCTGAATATCAGTACATTACGGTAGGTCTACTGTAGGTCGTTGTAGATCTTCCTGCTCAGTGAGATGGCACAAGCTTCATATGAGTTCCAGCTGAACTTTGGAACACATTTACTCCTGGAACGAGGGTTGTGAAATTTGGCCTCCATTACATACGCTGTGCTCGCGTTCCAGGTGAGAAACTTCACGGTCGGTGTGCAGAACATAAAAAATGTGTAACGACCAAGAACTACGATAATGCACTTCTATACACCTCAACTCTGATTTAGGAAAATCCACACACTTCCTTTACGGTCCCTGACATTTACAACTTCCCATTTTATTTGTGAATCTGTGTGTAAACGCAGTCAGTCAGTTGCGGCGCCCCCTGTCTGTGGACAGCATATTGCACTAGTCTGATACAGTCTGAGCCATTAAAGACTGCTCTGTTCCCTCGCTCGTGTAGTATTCAGAACCAAGTCTCTTCTGAGCACTGTACCAATCTGGCAGTTACCTTTTTAACATATTATTATTATTATTATTTTTATTATTAAGCTAGCTGGATTAGATGGTTCATAATTTGATGATGGTCCTGGATTTTTCTGTTGTCAGGCCTGTCTGGAAGTTCAGACGCACTCGGGCTTATTTTGCGTAAACAAGATCAAATCATGCATTTTGACGCTTGTTGTTTATGCTATTCCAAGTTCTTTTTGTGTATTTGAGCCAATGGTTATTTTTCTGATCCTTAGATGGTGTTTTAATAATTCCAGATAAATCAATCAATCTGTACTAGTTCCTCAGGTGTGTTCGAGGAGCTGAACTGCTACTACTAGTCCAGTCTAGTATAGTATTGTGTGAAAGTTTTGAGCCCCCCCTCATTTCTTTACATTTTGCCTTCAAAGCTCCAGACGTTCAAATATTTTGAATGTAGTGTCGAGGAATACTTC
Organism: Clarias gariepinus; assembly: GCF_024256425.1. NCBI lineage: Eukaryota > Metazoa > Chordata > Actinopteri > Siluriformes > Clariidae > Clarias > Clarias gariepinus. The sequence continues at coordinate 1,195,375 of NC_071112.1, read as the reverse complement.
TCCAGGCCTCCTGATGGACTTTTCTGTCTCTCATTTTTTCCCTGTACCTTAGCAGTTTTTTTTTTTTTTTTTCGTTAAGTCACACAGTGTCCAAACATTTTTTCCTATTTCTTTATTCCTGTTAAATCTTTATCATTTCATTTTATTAACGTAAAGAAATGATGGGTGGCTCAAGACTTTGCACGGTTCCGTGTATCTTGATTTTGCAGAGCATCGTAAAAAGGATGGCACTTAAGCCAGGTGGTTGTTGTTGTTTTTGTTTTTTCAAAGGTTATGTGAAGTTTGTTGGCCTATTATGTCTTAAATTATTGTTTGTTTTTATTGGTTAGAGCAAATATTTACAATCTCTCGCCTAGACATGCCTAAAACAAGGACAGACACAGAGGCACGAATAAACAGTGCAGAAATAATGCAGAATTATTTTACCTAAACTTTAATAACTGTCTTCAATGTCCTCACTCCTAGTTATTAATGATTAATATTTCACTTAAGGTAAAAAAAAAAAAGAAATTAGTTTTTTTTTTATGTCCTATTATATTAGAATTATAACAAGGTGAAGTTATTATATAATGCAGTAACCACCTGATTCTCCCTCGTCTGCACTTGCGTCGAGAACGTCAGGGGTGACGTTTTGTAGAAATGCTAAAATCTAGGCAAACAAGGCAAAATATGGATATCCTGCTTGTAATTCCCTCGACTGGGGAGTGTGTCTCTCACAGGCCTCCTGCGTCACGGTGCAAGGCAGCACCAGTGCGAGGAAAACGGCTTCCTGAGGGTGTTTCCTGTCTTGGATTAATTACACAGCGCACATCCTTGGGTCAGTTTGTCCTAGTGCTGCCTCGTGTTCCAAGATTCGTTCTGTTCATTTTTTACTCTAGATTTGTGTGTGTGTGTGTGTGTGTGTGTGTGTGTGTGTGTGTGTGTGTGTGTGTGTGTGTTAGTACTACACTGGCTCACTACATATGCTGCCTTATTAATCTGTTCTAAGTGCACTTGCTGCTCTGATATTAATTGATGTCCATATGCCAAAGCCTTTAGTATTGTTTTGGATGCGTGTTTGAGCGCAGCGACCTGCTAGTGAACTGCGGTAGCGTTGTTGATCACTTATCCACTTGTTTAGGTTAATTATCAGTGATTTTAGCAATTTTATTTGATGCAATTTTCAAAACACATTAGTAAAGCTGGATCGTTTCGTGAAGTGCCTGCAAACATCCTGGATAAAAATCGAATCTCCCAAGTTCTCACCGAGATATTCGTGCGCTCTCGCGTATGTAAACACTGGGGACCTGCTTGAATGTAGCCGCCACTTTGTTCAGGCCATAACCTTGAAGCCTTGTAATCTGTATTTACCTTTCCTGCACTCGGAGTGACACAAGTGGCCGTAAACCTTACGCAGGTGATCGAGGTTAAATAGTGACCGTTTAAGCACGTCATCTTTATGCAAACAGGAATGTTGGAAAAATCTCACGTGTCTATAATCACATTTCTAAACTGTCACGTTCTTTTAAATTGTTACTGTAAATGGATGTTCAGTTGATGAATGAGTTATTTCGTGTCTGTTTCGTGATGTTATGTGCCGACTCTTTCCATCGAGCGTCTCTCGGTGCCACATCGGCTTCTCTGTTTAAAGCTTTGTGTTCAAACTGCATCCTACTGATGATCAGCTGAAAAATGTTTGTCGAGGACATTTCTATCCTGTAATCCTTTAGGATCAGGTACTATAGAAGGTGGACTTGTGTTTCTCTCTCTCTCACACACACACACACACCACAAACTTGACTGAATGCAGGCGAAAAACGAACCATTGTTTTTGAGTCTGAGGTACTGCTCTGGTTTTTGAAGGATTTAAACTCGTGGTATTTATCATTTCCCTGACTTGTATTATTCACACTCCAGCATATTGTAAAAAGTCTTGTTTTAAATGTGATGATTTATTTCAATTTTCTGTTTTCGAGAAATAAAGATTTAAGAATACACTTACGTTTTCCAGCTGTATGTGTGAATCAATTAAATAATTACTTTTGAGTTTGAGAGTGCATGAATCGGGTTTTCTAAGAATATCAGGTGTTAATGTGAAGCCTCTATCTCAATATTAGGCATTAATTAAGCATTAGAGTCATCAATTTTAATGCATTTGTATGTGCACTGTATGTCTGGTCTTGTGTGCAGAATGACTTCCAAACAATAAGTAAATATTCTGTGCTTCGGCCCTTTAAACACTTAGCCACACACACACAGCTGGGAGAAAACCGTCAGTCCATTTGCACTCTAAATGTTTACTTTTCCGACACATTCCTTCTGCATCGGAGTGCCGGAGATTACGGAGTCTTACATACCAGCGAGAAGGAACAGGCTAACTCAACACATCGCTCAGATGTAGTGAAGTGAGAAACAGACATCCACGTCCCCCCGAACATTACGACTGAGCCCTTGAGCCCTGATTGCATAATCCGGCAAAAATAGGGGCAGGTTGATGTTTAAAGGCGAAACTGAGCTGTTGCTGACGGTGGAGTGAAACCTGTTTCAGCGACAGGAGGTCAAAGGTGGCTCGCGTACAACAACGCGACGCAGAACGAGCATAAAAAATAATGCTGCGATGCAAATCACAATATTCTTAAATAAATCTAAATATTTCTTCCTTTCTGTATGCTTAGCATATTGGCTTAAAAAGAAAGTGTAAAAAAAACCACCAACAGTCTAGTTCATGGAGGATGTGCGGATTAAGCACAAAATAAGTGCTGGCTAATGCGCTAGTCACAAGACTGAAACTCTCCTGCTGTCCCTCTGCAATGAGGGCAAAACTATACAGCGTGAGGGAGAGCTGGTCCGGGAGTTTATCAGGTGTATTAACGCAACTGATGATAAATTCAGATTTAGAAATAAAAGCAGTGTCTCTTATGTAATTTAGATTTTTTTTTTTAAGGTCATACAGGTCATATACTCGGAACTCTGCGTGATCGCTGAACCCTGAGCTCTACAAGGAATCGTAAAGGATTTAAAGGCCGAGTGTACGAGTCTTTAAATCCTTTATGATTCTTTGTAAATTTGATGGTCTGGCTGTTACACAGAAGTAGAACTTGTTTACAAAAGATCCATGTAACCTTTAGGGACGTCTATTTCTAGGAATGACTAAGCTGATCTGTCTCAAGAAATACAAACACTAAAGACAATGTGAATACACTACACTTGTGGCATTGTGTTGGGTGTGATGTAATGACTCATAATCACACCATCCGGTGTCACCCACAGGAGGATACCACCCGTCTTAAGGCCGGTTCCTCTCAAGGGTTCATCATGCCAATTTTTAATTGTTGTTTTTATTTTGTTGTTTTTTTGCCATTATCGCCACTTCTTTTCTCATTAGGGATCTAAATATAAATCCATTGTGACTGACTGTTGTCACACACGTTACAGACGGCACAAAAAGTGAAATGTTAGTAAGTGAAAATATCTTAAGAGTGGTTATGTTTGTCATATTGATATAAAAATATTAAGCCTTTTTTAGACAGATTGTAATATTTTTAAGTGTAAATTTCTCCGCAGATACTTTTGCTAGTTTTTTTTTTTTTAAAGATGCAAAAAAAATACATTTAAAAATATATAAAGTATATAAAATATACTTAAAAGTATTTCTAGAAATATATTTTTTTATATCTATAAATGTTAAATTTGACTACATTCAGGATATTTTAAATCGCTGAAATATCACTTGTTGTAGTGGATACATTGACTTGAATTGAAATTGTATATTTAATACATTTCAATTGTAATTATAACGCAATCTTCGCATTATAAGGTATTTCCAATACCTGTGATTACATTCATTCAAGTTAAAGAAATATATATACTGATAGATTGTATAAAATATAACATTATAAAATGTAAACAGAAGAATCAGAAAAACAAATATTAAGCACAATAATGATTATAATGATTATTAATTTAACCTTTTACCTGCTGCCTTGGGGACAACAAGCCGCCGTTTGAGTAATAAACACTCCTAAATAACTCGAAATGCACTATATTTCTAACTAGATATAATAATATAACATACTAAAACCATTATAGTTATATTTTAAATAGCTATTTGTTTTATCCAAGCATGACAGTGACCTTACAGCTGTGAAAATCTATTATACTGTATAACCAGACGAGTCTGTACCTGTGGGTCTGTTCATGGTTTTTCAGATGAGATGTTTTAACCAGACGTCACTTTTTCATTCATGTTGTCTCATATATTTATTATAATGATGTCCTTTTTTATATTATTATTGCATTTTTGTTGTAAATGTAGTTAATTCATCATTGTGCTGGTCCGAGTCCGGTGTGTGTGGACCAGCTCTGACCAGCTCAGGTCTGTTTTGCTGCACATTTCCAGTTGATAGTTTTCTGGCTCATCCTTTTGTCCAAAGCGATATGCTGTTGAGGCCGGACACGAGTGAGCAGATGTGGGTTAAAGGCTTTGCTCCAAGAACTCAACAGCTTGCACAGGGATTCAGGAACTCACAGACCTTCTGACCCACAAACCCAAACCTCAACCTCTGTAGGACGACAGATGCTGGGCAGGAAACACCTGATCAATGTTTGAAACGTTTATTTTGGTGTCAGAAATAGGCTCTTGTAGTATTTTTAACCATCACATGCAGCTACAGCGCTGTTTTCCTTTTTGTGTGACCCCAGCGTGGCCTCAAATATACCAGTGTAACCCAGAGCTCTGGTAAATACAGTATATTAACAAACAAAGCAAGCATGGTCTAAATTAGCTCCTAATTTTTTTTCCTTCCTTTGGGAATAGTTCGTGGCACGCCATGCTTTCGGAAACGCTCAGTGAAAACATCCACCTTGGCACACAGAAACACCAACTTACACCAAACTTCTTTTCCCATATAGTAACACAGGATGAGGGGAAAACAGCTGGACGCTCCTTCCTACAGATTTCGTCTTTCCCTCACGTCTCGGTAGAACCTGTTGCCTCAAAAAAAGTCCCTGTGTAACATCAATTGTTTCCTGAGTTTGGAAAACCGACCTTTCCGAGCGGAAACTGTTGGACACCCCTGGTTAGAAGCTCGGAGACCTTGAGAAGACATGGCAGTGAGCCATGATGCTGTTTACGACTACAGACAGAACAATAGCAGGAGCTGCAGCTCTCATGTCATGGAGTATTGTGTGAAGGCGGAAGGACACACGTGTCCGAGGCTGCCAAGGCTAAGACACGAGTGCTGTTCCTCCAATACGCTGTGAGAAAGTCCGCCGCTGTAAATTATTATGTTTGTTGTTGTTGTTCTTTCGGCTGCTTTCATTAGAGGTCGCCACAAAGGATCATCAACCCAGACGTTTTCATTTGGGGTCTATGGGTGCATTGTCTGTGGAAGTGAACCCGCGCCTTCACCGATGACCTGCAGTCATTTATTTTACATTTGTAGGATATTTATCCTAATAATTGCAACACAGTGATTCTGCACATAGACATAAAAGTCCAAATATAAAGTATCAATGCAATCACTCTAGCAATTACCCCTGGACATGCACTAATATTATATTGCCAAACGTTCCATGGTCACAGGAGTATAAAGTCAAACATCAAGGCATTCACCCTAGCACCTGTGCATCCTATCACTGTACCACACATGCATGATTTTTTTTGCATGATTTTTTTTCCCTCTATACTAAATATTCCACAGTCAGCTGTTAGTGGTATTATTATAATAAAGTGGAAGCGATTGGAAACGACAGCAACTCAGCCACAACAAAGTGTTGGGCCACGTAAAATGACAGAGCGAGGTCAGAGGATGCTGAGACACATAGTGCACAGAGGTCACCAACGTTCTGCAGAGTCAATAGCTGCAGACCTCCAAACTTCATGTAACCTTCAGATTAGCCCAAGAACAGTGCGTAGAGATTGAATGCTTCATCCAAGCCTTACATCACCGAGTGCAATGCAAAGCTCCTTAGTTCCAGTGAAAGGAACTCCTAATGCTTTAACAGTTAAGGGACCGCCTCTTCCTGTTCCAACATGACTGCACACCCGTGCACAAAAACGAGCTCCATGAAGACAAGGATGACGAGTTTGGTGTGAAAGATCTTGACCGGCCTGCACAGAGTCCTGACCTCAACCTGATAGAACACCTTTGGGATGAATTAGGGCGGAGACTGCGAGCCATGCCTTCTCGTCTAATGTCAGTGTCTGACCACAAAAATACCTAAACCTTGTAGAAAGCCTTCACAGAAGAGTAAAAGTTGTTATAGCTGAAAAGGGGGCGGGGCCAACATCTTATTAAACACTATGGAGAAAGAATTGGATGTTACTCAAGTTCATATCCATGTCAAGGCAGACAAGCGAATATTTTTAGCAATATAGTGTATAAATAAATACACCACATGGACAAAAGTATTTGTCCAAACCTGTTAATTATTGAATTTATATCAATCAGGTCCCTCATCCCCAGTGAAGGACAATCTTAATGCTATAGAATACCAAGACGTCTTGGATAATACTTTGATTTTTATAAACGTTGTGCGACAGTTTGTTGAAGGTCCTTGTGTATTCCTACATGGCTGTGTCTCAGTGCACAATACAAGGACTATAAAGACACGGTTTGATGAGTTCATTGTGAAAGAACCCGAACACAGAGTCCTGAGACCTCAACCCCATCGAGCACCTTTGGGATGAACTGGAACCATGGAGCTTGTGAGCCAGGGCTTCTCGTCCAACATCAGTGTCTGACCTCATAAACGCTCTACAGAATAAATGGACACGAAATCCTACAGAAACACTCCAACATCTTGTGGACGGCCTTCAAGAAGAGTGGACGCTGTTAGAGCTGCAAAGGGAAAGAGGGTCCGACTGCGTATTGGAGTGTGTGTGTGTGTACAATGTCACTGCATTGATAGGTTTGGACAAATACTTTTGTCTATATAGTGTAGTGTAGTGTAGTGTAGTGTAGTGTAGTGTAGTGTAGTGTGTGAAACAGTGGGCAGAGGTAACCATTATCATCAGTTAGTGTCATCACTGCACACAAATAAGAATATAGAGCATAAAGAAAATTCTTTCTCTTCTTTAGCTTTAAAGTAATACAGAACAGAGCAGGGATGCAAATAAAGGTTAATAATTTATAACAGCTTATATAAAACAGATAATTCTCTAACCAAGAATTTTGCGCAATGCAGAGCTACTGTATAATGATTACTGTTCATAATCCTCAACATCGTGGCTATATCTTTTTGTTTTGTGTTGTGTGTGAGTGTGTGTTATGTTGTGTTGTGTGTGTGAGTGTGTGTGAGTGAGTGTGTTATGTTGTGTTGTGTGTGTGTGTGTGTGTGTGAGTGAGTGAAGGAAGGGAGGGACGGAGGCAGGGAGTGGGGAAACAAACATAATGAGTCAGCCATGTAAATTAAGTCAACTATGAAGACTGCAGTGTTGCTCGGGCCGACCTCGGGTGATGCAAAACTCAGACTGCAGGGATGGTTGCAGATTTCACGCAAAAGTTAGAATTAGCTAAACGTGATAATGTTTGAAGCAATACCAGTTGTCCAGCTGCAGTGGAGTTTGTGGCAGCTGTGGAGTTTGTGATGATTTGGCGCCTCCTTGTGGACAATCCAAGAACTCCTGGAAACTTTCACAATTTTAAGTAATCTGTTGTTTGTCTTTTATAAAATCACTAAACAATAAATGTCATTTTAGTGTGTTAATTTATTCACAGAGCATAGATTTACACCTCATGTAGGCCAGGTTTTATATATATTTTTTCTTTTTTCTTCAGTATATTTCATCTTTTGCTGATACAATAAACTAATTATTAATTTATTCATTATAAATTTGTAAGATGATCTAAGATAATAATAATAATTATAATAATAATAATAATAATTATTATTATTATTATTATTATTATTATTATTATTATCATAAGTGACCCCAAATATTTTGCCAGATGTGTGCAAAATCATCAAAACTGCTAAGGATGAACCTGAGGTTTCCTGTTTTAATAAAATAAAAATGTAGACATGCCTTATCACTTTAGATAGCTAATGACCAGACAAGAATCTCTAGATTTTACATTTCAACATTTAGGTTTATATACAGGGTGGATGTTTGTAGCAAATATTTTCCCACAAAATTTATTCTAGGTATATATATATATATATAAATTCTTCTACATAAACTCACAACAGTCATGTTTCTCTCTCCAGCTTGGGTTTTGGGATATGATTGTGTACATATTCAGGGAAGGATTGTGTTCTCACCCTTTACTTCTATTACTGTCGTCTATTCACGTTTTCCCCACTAGAGGGCAGAGTTCTACAAGTTGTTTAAAGTTTGACCAAATTAAAGGTGAATTTATGTCTATATCTTTTCCTCCTTATATAGAGAGAACATTTTACTTTATTAACCTGTGTGTGTTCTTTCTGCTGCTTTTTCATCTTCATAGTTTGTTAATAAGAGATAAATGTGGGTAGTAAACCGAACTTGTTTTCTTGAAAATTACTCGTACTTGAAAAACAATCCCGACACAATGGCAAGTAACTGCATTTAAAAATAAAATCCATTTATTGTTTCTACTCCCTATAACCCTGTGGTAGGTTGTGCGGAGCCTGAAGTCTCTCCCAGAGAGCTTAGGGTACAAGACGGGTTACACGTGACGGGTTAGAGGGTGTGTGCCGATCCATCTCAGGGCACAAGCACACACACACACACACACACACACAGGACACAAGATTTGAATCCTTAACCCCGATGTTGTAGGGCGGCAGTGCAAACCCAAAAAAAGAATTTAAAATAATTATACCTTACTTTAGTGGTTAGATTTGTCGCCTTGCACCACCAGGGTCTGAGTTCGGTTCCCAGACAGGTTTAATTCCCTGAATATGGGATAAAGACGATAAATATACAGACGATGTGTAAGTGAGTGATACTTTATTTTTATATAATTCCACTAATATACAGTAGACATTTATTTAGTGTTTAGTATTCTGTAACATTAAACATTACACAAAAAATTTGCAGATGTCAAAACTTTGACAAGAGCATGGGTGTCAAACTGGATCCCACTGATGTGTGTGTGTGTGTGTGTGTGTGTGTGTGTGTGTGCGTGTGCGTGTGCGTGTGTGTGTGTGTGTGTGCGTGTGTGTGCAGGCCTTTATTCCTACCAAGCAGAAGCCATGCCAAAGGCAATGTATCACTCAGGGCCTGGTTCAATCTGCCTAGTTAGTTGTTCTTGGCTCTCAATAGACTTTCAGGTGTGGCTTCTGTTTGGATAGAATAAAAGCCTGCGCGCACACACACACACAGACACACACACACGCACACACGCACACCTCCTAATATTGAGGAGGTCCCAGTTTTCCTTCCTCGGATCTTCCTTTTGGTCGTTCCTGACCACTGCAGACTAAACATTCCATCAGACTGCAGTTTTGTAGACGCTCTGACTCAGTTGTCTAGACATCACACTTTGTCCCTTGTCACAGTAGCTACATTCTTGGACGTGTGTGAGATTAACACAGAGTCTTGCATTGTGTCATGTTGTTGTGTCGCTCTTGTTTGCACACTTTAAGTTGTCTTTTTGCTGTCTTTTGTATGGTACTTATATATTTTTGTTAATTTATGATGTTCATGTGATTTGTCTTAGCTGGTCAGTTGATTAAGTGTCTCAGTTAGCCAGTTAGTTTTTGTTAATTGACGTTATATCTAGCACCTGCGTCCGGAGGAATGTTATTTCAGTTCACGGTGTAATGAAATGTTTATGGTTATTATGACAATAAAAACCTACTGGACTTGACTTGAGATATATTAGTGCAAGTAAAACTTGTGAGCTTTGACAAGAGCAGGTGGTTTAGTGGTTAGCACTGTTGTCTTGCACCGCAAGAGTCCGGGTCCGGGTTCTATCCCGGCCAGGTTCGATTCCCGTCTGTGTGTGTGTGGAGTTTGCATGTTCTCTCTGTGATTGGTGGGTTTTTTCCGGGTTCTCTGGTTTCGTCCCACAGTCTAAAGACATGCAGATTAGGCTAATTGGTGTTCCCAAGATGCCCGTAGTGTGTGTGTGTGTCCTGTGATAGATTGGCACCCTGTCCAGGGTGTACCCCACCTCATGCCTTAAGGCTCTTGGGATAGGCTCCGCCCCCTCGCTGCCCTGTATACAGTATAAAGTGGTATAGATGGTTTGTGAGAGAGTGATAAGGGCCGAATTGTGAATTGTGGTTAAATGACCTGGTCAGGGCAACTCCAAAACTACAGCTTTAATTAAATGGAAATGTCCAGAGAAATCCATATACAGTACTGTACATACTGTACAGTAAGGAAACATTCATGTTCTATATTAATATGTGTAAAAGCATATACTGGTATAAATTGAATTTGATGAAATGAAAAATTATATAACTTACTGAATCCAGATTACATCTTTTTAGATACTTGTTCTCACCTGTAAATACTCTGGTTGTGAAAAAGGTTTGAAAAGCATGACCTCGTTCAGTGCTGTTTGTTATGTCTGGGAACTACGAGAGTGTCGTCTGGCCGGGTTGTTCCTGATTTGCTTGAGGTCAGAAGGCAGCAACAACTCGTTGTTGTACACTAAACCATGGGACCTTCAGAAACGTGTGTATTATTGGGTGTCATTCTGTTGGTACTGTGTGTGTGTGTGTGTGTGTGTGTGTGTGTGTGTGTGTGTGTGTTTGGTTCCATTCACACAATTTCTACAGTAGACAGATAAAAAAGTCCTTAAACATCATCAGCTTTCACTGCCAGCATATAAAGTGGTTATTAATCTCTGGCTTACATTAATCCAGTTCTTTAGCTGTTAATTAGTTTTAGACTTCCGTTTCCATTCTTTGTAATTATCTTCCACACTCGTCACTGACAGGCCACTCGTTCCCAGAGGAAGGTGAAATAAACCAGCGGGTAAAAAGGCGGAAATTTCCCCTTCACCTACTATCTGCTCATCAGAGTTTGAAACCATTATAACTATAAGATTGGTCAACACCGTGAACTAATATACCTGAGTCTTATTATTCCTCTTTACTCTGGACCACTTTATCATAATTAAACAGAAACACATTTTCTTGCACTTTTCTGTAATTAGTATCAATGTTAAGCTCTACATTTGTTTAGGTTTGCCCAATAAAGGGGTTCCCATAATTAAGAAATGTCTGTCTATCTTTCTCCAGTGTCAATCTGTCACTGGACCTTAAAATTTAAACTTCTTTCTGCTCATAAACATGACACCAGGACGATGGAAAATAATAATCGACTGCCAGCCATGGTGAGTTAAGGCGACCCCGTGTGTATAACTCCTAATATCTAATAAACTTTCCCTACTGGAATCTCTTCTACCCATCAGTATCACATGTCCATGATTATTAGACAATATGTCTTTCCTTTATAGTGAGTTTATTTAGTAAAATCTGTTGAGCAATCTTTCAGCATTGCTCAAACAGAAAGCTTGTTTAATTGCGCTGTATATTGTCGATTTGCCATGCAGCCTGCTTTCTTCTCGGGCACTTTTCTTATTGGGGAACATTTCCTTGTCATGTTTGTAATTAAAGTTGTTTGTAAAACTGTTGCTGTTGTCTTGGCTGTTTCATCTGCAAAAGTATGGTACAGTTAGGATCAAACAGGAGTACTGTCCTACAGAATTCAGGGGACATAAAGCGTCTTTATCACATACACACATCTGTACAATTGTTTTACTCATATCAGGTTTGTCCAAAATTCTCGAATACTCGTTAAGTCTTTAAGTCAGTCAGTTCTTTGTCTGCGTCAGGCGTGTACGTCATGCTGTCGCGAGCGCCCAAGCCGAGGCTTATGGGTAATTTGGAGCAGGAGAGCGCGCAGCATTGCATAACTTATACGATAAGGATTTCATTATCTCTTCACTTAATGATTTATTTTTATTAATTTTAATCTTTTATAAACATGCTCTGATTGTTGGTGAATTAAGGTGTATAAAAGTTAGTTAGACACCCCAAGCTGTTCAATTTAATTACAGACACTTAAAGTTCATTTAATTTAATTATGGACACTTTTTGAAAGTAATTACCCAAATTAGTAGAATCATTTTAAGATCATTGAATTTAATTATTCTGACATTTAAATATATATAAATACTGTAATGGACACATTTATTATTAAAATGCATGTCTGCACATACATGCTGTCCTTGCTCCAAAGAAACACACAGGAGATAGATTTTTGTTGGAAATGCAAATATAATCTGCACTAAATCCACGTCTCTAAGGTTAACATCCACACATTTATAAATGTGAATACATGTCAAAATGTACATATCACACACACGCACAACTGCCAGTACAAGCCTGAACTTAGACACTAAATACATCAAATATTACATTCCTTATAATTCATCCAGTTTATACTTTTATACATCTCTATTTTAATATGTTATTTTATCATAACTGTATATTGTATGTTTGTGAAAATAATTTACACACTTCTTACGTTTTTGTAAGTATGTTTCCTTTTTTAACTTTTTTCAAATTTGAAATGAGCCTGTTAATTACATGCACATTAAAAGTGTATAACTGCCATTACTAGTCAGATCTTATACACCAAATCAGCTGCCCTTCTTAAATTACAAACGGGATTATAAAATGTGAAGGAACAGAACTTCTTTAACTTTAAGACTAAACTGAACTTCCTTTAAAAGAGGACAGGAGCTAAATAACTAAACTTCTTTAGTTTAAGAGATAAAAGGAAAATATTTTTTTACTGATACAAATTAAACTTATTTAACTCACTATAGGAACAAATTACATCTTAAAACAGCCAGTGTTGCCCGATTTAGCCAGTGGCTCCCAGCCCCAAAACTCTAATAAAAACTTCAAAATTGTACAAATTGATCAATATTCTGTTCTGCATTCTGTCGCTCTAGAGTTTTGGTTTTAATGCTTCACTCACATGTAAGAAGATCACACGACATCAGCTAGGTCAAGTCGATACCAGCTACACTGCAGAACAATGCAATACCACCACCTACTGGACACGATCGTCACTGAGAGCGTCGGACCCCCCCAGTTACACCAGGCCAAACCCGTAGCAAAATATCAGCATCAGAATTTCATCCACACCCCACTTCCAACCCACTTGTACAGTATGTGTGTCTGGAGCCCTGTATATCTCTGGACGCCATTCAGAAATCAGGAGCTGTCTACAAAGAACACATTGTCGCTCCGGAGTATTGAGTTGCAGGACAGGTCAGGTGAAATGCAGTCATGAAGGATACCTTCAGAGAGTGTAATCATATACCAATCAGCCATAACATTAACACCACATGACATTAACACAACCACGCTGATCACAAACTACAGTACACACCAGCAAACCAGTGACAGGATCATGTCTATGTCTATGCCTTTGTGTCTCCTGTCTCTCTCTCTCTCTCTCTCACACACACACACACACATAATCCCATTCACTCTCTTCCTTTCTTACACACTATTACTTTACGAAAAAAAAAACATGACAACACCAAAAGCACAATATAATGACTTTTTATAATGACTAAAAACTTGATGACACAACAAGCACAACACAATAATAAACACAAAGCCTTTATGTGAACAATAGAAATACAGTCCGGTGAGCTGAGACCCGTGTAAAGCCTTTACTGGAGTAGAAACTATTGAACTGCATACGTGTTCTCTGATGTCGGGAATTTTAACCACCAAGCGGGCAGTGAGGCTGCTTATCACTTCAGCTCCACACCACTCACTACAGACAAGGAGACTATTTTACACCACCTGCTCACCTTCGACTCTTTTCAGTTTGTTGCTTTGTTGTTTATCCTTTAGGAACGTGTCAAAATCCCACAAGCAACAAGTTGCCCCTGTTGGGCCCTTGAGTACGCCCTTAACCCTCACCTGTTCAGATGTTTAATGAGATAAAAAATGTAAGTCGCTCTGGATAAGGGTGTCTACCAAATGCCGTAAATGTAACACTAGAAATTAAATACATTTGAATTTGAATTAAATGTTATTTGTCACATACACAACCATACACAAACATGATATGCAGTGAAATGCTTGTACGACTGTTCGTGATCTGAAATGGAAAGATAGGATAGAATAGAAAGATTAAGAAACATTGCACTAATGAAAGAAAATCAATTAAAATTAAAAGAATTGTACAAAATCTACAAATTTACAGTAAAAGATTTAAAATAAAAATAAAAAAATGTAGAAATTACACAGGATGTGCGGAATGTGCAATAAAAAAGGGTATAAAAGGGAAAAGATATGAGTGAGTCAGCAGTATGAGTGAAACACGAAGTATTGATTGAAGTGATGTGTCTGTCAGCAGCAGTGATATTTTCCATGTTAAAGAGTAAGAATATGTACCACTGCAGGGAAATAACTAATGCAACGTTTGCTTACCTTTAAATGAGCTCTTTTTACCTTTACACTTTGCGCCATTTTTATTGATTTAGTTTAAAAAAATTTGTGTGTTTTGTTTCTTGCTTATCCTCAAACCTTCATTTGATAATTCTACACACATTTGGTGAGCCAGCCAGGAGGGCAATACTCTGGTGAAATGGCGCAGAGTGGACTACCCAGGTGGGGTAAAGATTGAGAAAAAGATAAAAAGAGCTAATTTCACAGACAATATCACTGCTGTCATAGACATATGCCATATCTTTACCCTTTTATGCTCTTTTTACTGCACATTCTGCACATCCTGTGTAATTTATAAAAATTTGTATTACAAAAGAAAACCTTAAGCAATAAAGTAGACTGGTTTAAGAGTAAAGGTAGAAGAGCAGGCTATAGTGTGGGATCTTGTGGGAACATGTTTACTTCATCAAATTGCATAATTAATCTAACCAATCTTACTTATTCTAACTTTCGTTACCAGCACTATGCCTTCTCATTCCTTTAGATCACCCAGTTATCTAAAGCAAACAAGACCACACCAAACTGACCTAGGAGATGTCTCAAGTTCCCTCCTTATAGATATTGGATGCTCATATACAGTCACTTATTAAAATATACAGTTACTTATTAAGGCTTTTACTTCTTCAAATCTTAAACAGAACTCTGTATAGGCTGGTACAACCTAAACTTATAAGATAAATGTACTGTAGCCTGCTTAGGTGATAAGATCAGAATCAAGGAATTAATTTAATAAAAGTGAACTTATTTTTGTCTTATGTTTATTTGCTTTTAACACATACACATTATAAATGAATTATATCTATTACAAAAAGGTCACATGAAAATATAACATTTATTAACTGATTTTTTTTCAGCTGGTTGTTTTCAAATAATGACTAAATGCTTATATAATCATAATAAAAAAAAAATAATAATAATAAAAAATAATAATAAATATCTTTATGGAGTCATTAAATTACTACTTTATTTAAGCAAAATCTTATGTTGTTTGTATGTTCTACTATTCTACATTTCAGAAAGAGTTTTTAGGCTGATATTTCTTTTAGTCTGTGACCTAGTGAACCAGTATCAAGATGTAGTTATTGACAGACACTTCCGAGCATTTCCGTAAGCCGCTCTGGATAAGGATGTCTGCCAAATGCCATAAATATAAACATCCTGGACTATTTAAAGACTTCTTCATGGATAGTGGGCTTCTGTATAGAAGAACTTTTCTACTTGTAACTAATTCATTTCTGAAGCATGACACACATTACTCATCAGCACATTTGCTCAGTTAAAAACATTTTGTTTTTAACTGAACAAAAAATAGCTTGAAATGGCTTTTTAGACTCAACTTAGTTTAAATTATTAGTCTGCTTGAATAATGATAGAATTTATTCATATCCTGCATTTTAGACAGGCTTGCCCTTTACTGCTCTAGAAAAGAACTAACTTAATAAATACTGTAAATCAAATCAAAAGTTAATTTTTATAGCACTTTTAATGAGCCATTAAAAACATGCTTTATGATAAAATGTAATAGTTTACTTTAATTTACTCCAGGGGTTTAGCACGTTATCTCTCCTTTCTCTTAAGTACGAGGTTTTTGTACTTTGATGTCCACTGTTCATGATCTACCTCACTACAAGGTCTTGCCAATTGTTTCCTGGCATTAATTTCTTGTCTATGACCCTTGGTTTGTTTATTATTGTACTGTTGGATTTTGCCCTTTAATGTTTATCTGGATAATCAGTGCCTTGACCTTCTACCCAGTTTATGATTTGTTGATATTTCATTTAACCCCTGCAATAAAGTCTAACTCTCCCCCTGAGTTTTACACGAGGCACCTATAATATTTTTAATGGTTAATCTTTAAGAGGATTTTAGTTTTACTCTAGTAAGTTTCCTTTACCTCCTGCTATAAAGCATCTTAAGGAAATCCGGAATTAGACAAAGTACATTATCAATCAGTGATATTAATCAGTGTATTATACGGATATATATATATATATATATATATATATATATATATATATATATATATATATATATATATATATATTAACAACTAACCTGATGTCAGTTCCAAAAACTAAACCATATATCAGTGTAATTTTATACTGTAGACAGGGTTTCAAAAATTTGTTAGAAAATCTGCTATACTATCTGTAATGATTCTATATTTAGAATATACATACCCTATACACATTTTTATGAAACAAACTCAATATTTTAATGACTACTAGCTCAAGACAAATTCTACTGGCTAGTAAAAATCATTAAATTCTTTGAATCCTGAGGAAAAAGTGTTGAAACGAGAATAAATCATTAGGTTTACTGTGCCGAGTGTATAAAGGGAATACGCTAAATTTTAGAAATGTTGTCATGCGCAACCTAATTTTGTGCATGTGCCACCATTAAAATAACACTTTACCTTACTTACTACATAAACAAACCATAAACTTAAAAAAAAACAAAAAAAAAACAAGTGAGCTTTTGTATATTCTGTACAACTTAGACAATAAGTTTTCCACCACAGAAGAGTCTTCATGAGGTATTTGTGTTATCCAGTTCCTGTTTTTTTTGTTTGTTTGTTTAGGTCTAATTAATTGAAGAAATAACATAGATGTAAGTCCACCTCCCATTCCTGTTCTGCTCCTGGCCATTAGTAAAAAAGGGATGCAACAAATTATTATTTCAATTCTAGAGGTGTGTTAACTTCTGCAGTAAATACATACATTCCTTCAAGGCGTTTAAACCATTTAATAAACATTTAATAATGTATCTTATATATTAAGATAATGACCGACCTTATTAAGCTTTATATTTGTGTTATGGCTGTACGTGGTGTACATCTGTCAACAGTAACATGATGAAAGAACAAATAAAGTGGAGGAAAGTCCACCACAGGATCTACAGCATCTATAAAATGACTGACAGGAGGCTAATTACGTGAACAATCTAGATCAAGAGTCAGGACTTTAAAAAGGTTTTCTTGGGCACTTAAGATAAAGATTAAATTATTTATCATTTGTACGTTACAGCATAGTGAAATAATTTTTTCGCATATCCCTGTTACGAAGCTGGGGTCAGAACGCAGGGTCAGCCTGGATACCCTGGTTCATATCCCTGGTCCCTGGAGCAGATAAGGTTAAGAGCTCAACAGTGGTGCTGGGGGCTTAAACCCCTGACCTTCTGATCAGTAACCACAGCGCTATCCCTAAACTTAGACCATTACTTAGACATTCTGTGGCGAGGTTTCTCCAGCACGAATGGTTTGCAGCAACATCTTCGGCCTCGTTCCATGAAATACCAAGTGCACAGAGATCGTCCATGAAGGTCCGGCATCATGTTACGCGTGGTTGCCCTTCTTTCCGCTTTTCTTTTGGGGAAATAGAATTGGTTATTTTGGGTGCCATGGATGTGGTTCTCGTGGTATAAGGCCCGCAAATCACATACTGTACGTTGCTCAGTCACGATGTCGTTTACATGCCATAGCTTAAACAATATTTGTTTTTTTTCATGCTTTTTACAAATTTTAAGAAAATTGGATAATTGCACATTTTACAGGCGCATGTCTTCTTGTTTATTTTTCCAAAACAGTATTTCATTTCTTTACATTTGATTAATGAGGTCATATTCACAAAGTCATTAACACTTAATAATATACTTTATTAGTACAAAAATCCGTTAATACATTTTTTTTATCATTATTTCAATGCTGGAGGTGTGTTTACTTGTGCCGTAAATATGCACATTCATTCAAGGCATTTAAACCATTTAATAAACACTTAATAATGTATCTAGTATATTCGCATAAAGACCGAGTTCATTGCGCTTTTTATTTGCGTTGTGGCTGCACGTGGCACCCAGCTGTCAACAGCAACATGATGAAAGAACAAATAAGGCGGAGCCACGTTTCCTTGAGAAACGTCACGGCGGGTCTGACCAATCAAAATGTGGGCGTGAGGAAACCCTGGAATCTGATTGGTTTAAAGTTGTTCCTGTGAGTTCGCTTCCGTATTAAAAGACAGCTGCGTTGCTGTAGGGGGCGGAGTGAACGCGCGCGCGTGTGTGTGCGTGCGTGCGCGCGAGAGAATATAAAGCAGATTTCTCCGTTACCGCGCAGCAGGTCCTGTCAGTGTAACCGTATTACTATCGTTTTACTGCTAATAAAGACAGGATGGTCGACAGTATTTACCGGACTCGCTCCCTCGGTGTGGCCGCTGTCGGCCTGCCGGATCAGTACGCGGACGGGAAGGCGGCCAGAGTGTGGCAGCGGTACATCGGGGACACGAAGAGCCGCACCGAGGAGTACCGCAGCTGGGTGGTGTCTCTGCTCAAACTGCAGGGCTGTCAGGTGGTGCTGGATGTAGCCTGTGGCACTGGGTAAATCCTCTCTCACACACACACACACATACACACACCATTGTGATTCCTGATGATGCAATCCCTCAGCATCTGTACATTTCATGAGCTCTTCACTCACACACACACACACACACACACACTAGAGGATCCTCACACACTGTGCCTGTGCTATTCGCCCTGGCATGCTGTCAATCAACTTGACCACAAGTTCTCAATAGGATTAAGGTCTGAGGAGTTTCCTGGCCATTTTTGTTGCCACTTAGTTATTACTTCTGCTTTATAGCGTGGAGCTCCATCGTGCTGGAAAAGCCATTGCTCATCACCAAACCTCTCCTGGGAGAAGTTGCTCTCGGAGAATGTTTTTGTACCGTTCTCTGTGTTCTCCGTTGGCTGAGAAGCGGAAGATCCCAGGTTCAAACCCCACAACCACCAAGTTGCCACTGTTGGGCCCTTGAGCAAGGCCCTTAACCCTCAACTGCTCAGATGTGTAATTAGATAAAAATGTAAGTCGCTCTGGATAAGAGCATCTGCCAAATGACTAGATGTAAATGTAAATGTAAGCGACCCCACACATGAATGGTCTCAGGATGCTTTACTGTTAAACTGATGGTAGCACTCACCTGTTCTTCTCAGCAGTCCAATCCTGACTCGAAAGTAAAGTGGCTTCTTGGAATGTGTGAAGGTGAGCGCCACCATCAGTCCTGTGTCATGCCACCAGTAATGCATCCTGAGGCCATTCATGTGTGAGGTCGCGTCTCAGCCAAGGGACGGGGCTCACTCAGAATTTTGCCTAAGAACACAGCCATGAATAAGGAATGGAACAAAAAATATCCTCTGAGAGGAACCATCCAAGAACAGTGTGGTGATGAACAATGCTTTTTCCAGCATGATGGAGCCGAGGGAACAAAACATGGAAATTTTAGGTTCATGTCCAGGAAACTCACCAGATCTTAAACTCATTAAGACATGTGGTCGATCCTCAAGAGTTCAAGTTCAAGTTCTAGTAGGCTTTGTTGTCACTTCAACCATATACAGTTGGTACACAGTGAAACGAAACAACGTTCCTCCAGGACCAAGGTGCTACATGCAACATAACCTAACAACATAAATTAACAGAGAAGCTAAACTAGCTAACTAAGAGGCCTAGTTAGCTGGCTAGCAGAGACAGGACAGATAGTCCTAACATAAATTACAACATAAATTAACAAAAACTAACTAAAACTAACTAACTAAGGAAGACTATCTACAGGTTTTACAGACAACAGACAAGATAAAGTGCACGTGCAAATGAGCAACAACAAAGTGACAGTGCGACAACAACGACATATCAGAACATAAAATAGGGTGCTGAGGTAGTAAGAGGTGTGTGGACAAACAAAAACACACAAATTCTGACAAACTCCAAGTATTGATTATGTAAGAAAGGGCTGAGCCATCAGTCAGGGTGTGGCCCAGAAGTCGATGCATGTCAGCGTGAATTGCAGAGGTCTTGATAAAGAAAAGAATCAATACTGCAAATATTGACTCTTTGTAGAAAACTTAATATAATTGTCAACAAAAGCCTTTAACACATATGAAATGCTTGGAATTATACTTCAGTTTACCAGAGTAACATCTGACACAAAGATCAAAAACCACTGAAGCAGCAGACTTTGAAAATTAATATTTGTGTCATTCTCAAAACTCCTGGCCCCCGGCTGTACACTGACCCTTATATATAACATGACATATAATGCAACAGTAAAGAAATTAAAAAAAGAAGAGAGCCGTTGACACATGGGAGGTGTCTGTCTTCTCTTTACACATCCTGTCATGTCAGGAGGCCGGGGTCAAAGCCCAGGGTCAGAGACATGATCTGGCCCTACACCCCCACAACCCTGGAGCAGACAGGGGTCATGGCCTTCCTGTAGAACTTGACACTAGACTTGAAACCACTTGATCATCAACTACCACCAGAGGCACTTAAACACTTAAAATGAGAGGCTCTACTTTCCAGAACTTGAAAATCCTGCTCTGGGTGTCTGCCACTTGTTCCTAGATCTGGTTCATTGCTCTGACATGATACGGGCAAACGTTTGCAGTCACCTGACCAAAATCAAATCAAATTCTAACTATATTTGTCACATACACACAGCCGTGGGCATTGGTGGCTCAGTGGTTGGTTTCTCACCTGCCACGCCGAAGGCCCTGGGTTCAATTCCCACCAAAATGCTTATGCGACTGCCCGAGCCCTAAAAAATAAGAAAGCTTTCTCTGTAAGTGAGAGTACAATCAAATAGAATTTTAGAATAAAAATAATATAAGAATAAGTATTTTAAAAATATATAACAATTATAAAGATTAAAGGCTACAAATTATACAGGATTTACAGAATGTACAATAAGAAATTATAAACTCTGATGTATAAAAGTGTAACAATATGGAAGTGACAGCAGTATGATTGAAAAATGGGGTATGAAATGAAATAGTATTGATATGTCTGTGTGTGTGTGTGTGTGTGTGTTATTGGTTGTCCATGTTCCAAAGTACAGTTTGTCCTTATTTATGTGAAAATGTAAACAACTGACCATCACACCATCATGTACATCCTGTAATAGACAAACCCCGCCCTTCTCCCTTTTACCTTTATAATAATCTGCACTCTTCTAGGAAGCGTTACTACTAGATTTTTGGGCATGACTGTGAGGATTTGTGCCACAACAGCATTATGAGGTCAGGCAGTGATATAAAGTAAGGAGGGCTGGGGTGTGTTCTGCTTACGGTTCATTCCAAAAGAACTAACTGGACCTGAGGTCAGGGTTCTGTTCGGACCACTTGAGTTCTTCCACTCCAGCCCTGGCAAACTGGGTCCTACTGGAGCCGCTTTGTGCACAGTGGCATTCTCAAACTGGAACAAGTTCAGTCCTCTAAGTTTCAGTAAAGGAAAAGTTTAATGCTACATCATGATGAGACACGCAGTACAGTCCGGTGCTTCCAAATTTGTGGCACAAGACTGAAGAAGAACCACGTATGAGTGTGATGGTTTAGTGGAAATATAATATGTCTGATTGAATTAACAGGTCACATTAGTGTGTTCAGGTAAGCTAAATGTAAATAACCACTGGTATAACTTACTGTACACAGTCATGACCTGATAAGCTGAACCAAAGGTGTCTTTATATAGAAAATTTGCCAAATTGTCCAGGAGTCCAGATATACAGGACCAAAGTTTGGCTCCCTGATCACAGACGATGGACTTTGTCTCCAACACAGCGAGTTGTTTAAAGCTTAACCATTGGCATACTTTATCTGGGTAGTGTGTGAAACCACAGGTGACCGTTTTTAGGTTTGCTCTGTTTTTTCTAAAAACTTTGAGAAAGTTTGTCCTGCAGAGTTCAGTGACTTCAGCTCTAAATACAACGTTTTAAACGTTTCTAAATACAACAATGTTATAAACAATACTGTTCTCATTAATATAACTATTTTTATTTTTATCACGCTTACTTTAACAATAATTTTTTTAGTATTTAAAATGGCAAAATTATTTAATCACAACCTTTTTATTCTATAATGACCCTGCTGTCAGTCAGCAGAATTTGGTCTAATTGGCCGATTTAAGATAATTTTGCTTGTTATTATTTTACCTGGAATGGACAGATCGAAACTCACAGTTCCCACATGCACCGTTTGTTCTTTTGTTCAGATTAAGATCTAATTAGATTACTGGTGCGTGGTCCCATCATCAGCAGTCACGTTACACGCTTTGTCGTGAGTCTATTAATAATAATAACAATAATAATATAAGAATGAAGTGGATTATTTACTGTCAGAATTTTTTCCTCCCAAATATTTAGTCTTTGCAGAATAAACAAACAAACAAAAAAAAAAAAGTTGATTGGCTGTATTATTACACTATCCCATCAAAGTAAAAACTACTGTACTGTTCATAGATGATGAAACCATAAGCTAAGCATGTGTGTGTGTGTGTGTGTGTGTGTGTTTGGTGTGTGTGTGCACATACATTATTACTTTGACTCAGTATTTCACCCTGAAACAGTTGTGACATCATACTGTACATTCTGTAGGTTAACACTTATAGTTGTACTGCTAATTATTGTTTGATTATTAATAAATATAATTACAGTTCTAGCCCCTTATCTAACCAATAGCTGCTACTCGGGCAAATAAGGATAAGTGTTGGAAGTGTGTGTGTGCAGTGCCTCACTGTAGGCAGAGTTCATATTGTTCTCGCAGATTCTCAACCCGGATTCCCAGAATAAAGACTCCTGCAGGAGACCATTTAGATTTCGTCACAGTTAAACACACTCTCCTTTAACGTTCCTCAAACGTAAGCATCGGGTGGTGTAAGATCGTGCAATGGGACGAGTGCAGGAAGGAATGTGTTCTGTCTAACCTTTTTTAAACTGGCTCTGTATAAGTGAAAATAATACTTAACTATAAACACTTTTTCTCCATCGAGAGACACATTTTCAACAACAACTGTACAACACAACTTCCTTTTCACTACAGGAAACGTGTGTCTGGATCTTGCTTCAGATTGTCTCTCGTCGACAAACGCATATGCGCATCTGAGATGCGCAAGTTTCAGTACTGTATATTGTACCTGTCTGTCTGTCTGTCTGTCTAGAGGGACAAGAGTGAGGTAACGAGCAAACGAGACAGACCATGAGGTTGTACGTTAGCAATACAGACAGACTAGAGAGAGAGAGAGATACAATGCAGGCTTAACCTTTCCTTTACTTGCTGACATTAAACTTATAGAGAAAAAAACACACACTGACCTGATTTCTGTTCCGGCAGTGTTTTTTTGGGGGGACGAGGGATATCTTAACTTCATTCTCTCATCATTATTGTCTACGTTAAGACCCGCTGGACAGGAGGAGGGTCAGCGACTCTGGGATCAACATAGAAAATTCACAAAAATGTTATGAGTACAAGTATTGACAAGAGTACAATTGCGAAATACATTTTAGGCAGAGACGTCTGTTTGGTCTTGTTAATTCGTTTTAAACCCCTCAATTCTGCCAATTCCCCCATCCGCGAAACCGGTTTTGATAACTTCACACCTACATCAATCATATACGCACATTCATTATGAAAGATCTATTGTAAAACAAAATAAAATTTATGTTTGCTATAGCATTGGAAACAATATAGTTTTAGGCTAACTAATTATACACAATTCTTCGTTGTACTTGGTCTGGCTTTTAGATAAAGTCCTCCCATGCGCCATCCGGAGTATATTTAGTGAAGCACAACACATTTATTTAAATCCCTGAATGTTGGTTGTGACAAGTCGCGGCACGCCGCATGCTAAATTGCAACATCTCGCGGGAAAACACGCGCATTCCTAATGGACACATCTGTAGATCCAACTGATACTGGAATCGGTGCATCTCTTTAAATGCACATTATTTTAATAGTAACACTTTTATATAGTTTTCTTGGGCTCATACAGGACAAGGTAACCCGAGCCAGACTTTATTGACTAATATTGTAATACTAAAAACCTTAATTTTCATTTTTTAATCATAAAAAAGACCCTGAGTGTCTTAAAAAAAATACCAAATAAAAGGTCAGTAGTGTATTTGAGGAAAGCAGAATGTATGGACAAATCCTTCCTTTTTTGCAAATTATGATTTTAAAGTTTTTAACTATTAAAATTATGAAAAGCTAATTTTATTAAATTTTAAAATTTTACGTG
Organism: Clarias gariepinus; assembly: GCF_024256425.1. Classification (NCBI taxonomy): domain Eukaryota; kingdom Metazoa; phylum Chordata; class Actinopteri; order Siluriformes; family Clariidae; genus Clarias; species Clarias gariepinus. The sequence goes on along the minus strand of NC_071112.1, from coordinate 1,170,915 downwards.
CTTAAATTACACTTTCTAATATCTTATTTAAAGGGGACCTATTATGCACTTTTTAGTTATTTACAGACATTCAGATGGGTCTCCAGTCTGTCTGTACACAAAGAGAAAAGCCTGAATGAAAAAAACACATTTCCTGCTTTTTCTCTGTTTTTAATTTTGGTCTTGGCCAGTGCTTAAAAAAGCAGATTTTCCCCCTATATGTGACCCCATATAAAATATACACTCCTTCAGCTTGTTGCTCGACTCTCAGCTTGTTGCTAGATTCTCTGACAGGGCGTGGCTCAGCATTAGCTCTTTTACATAAACATTGGAACGGCAGGTTTTAAGGGCGAGTGGAACAGAGGGAGATTGTGGTGTAAAAAAAATGCATCATCTAGGCATATTTCAGCTGGAGCGTAAACAAACACACACATACACTTTAGGGGAGCTTTGAGACCTGTGATAAACTTTTTTTTTTTTAAATTATTGTTATTATTCTTCCCCCCCGAATTTACTCCCTAATTTAGTCGTGTCAAATTCCTCCCTGTCACTAGGGGGCTCCCACATTAAGGCTACTACTACTCAGTCGGGGGGCCAAAGATTGTCATGTGTTTCCGCCGAACCACGTGACGCCAGCCGACCGCATCTTTACGAGCTGCTCACTCACGCACCATTGGGGATGACGTAACACACTCGGAGGACAGCGCTATCCGCTCCTTCCATGCACTCACAGACGCCCCTCATTGGGTGTAAAGCCATAATTAATGTGGGAGCACAAAGTACCTCTCATCCCTCCCCTCTAAGAGAGCTCGGCCAATCAGCTCTCTCTTTACCACTGCGCCACTCGGAGGCTGAGACCTGTGATAAACTGTTAAAGAAATAGTAAAATATGAGACAAGTTTGGATGGCGAGTACCTGACATTTAGAATTTTATTTAATGCACTGAAAGTGTTTTCACATAAATCTTGTACTGTATTCCAGATAAAGGTAATAAACATCATGCATTTACTCAAATATTTTATTGGAAAAAAAAACCTTGAGAAACATGAAGAAGAATTTTACACGTAAATCATGAAGTCAGCTATAACTGAACACTTGGTTCAAATGTGTTAGGAACTTGACTTTGGCGTGCAGCATGAAAATATCATTAACATATTAGATTTAAAGGGGACAAAAAGCTTTTGAATGTTATTTCTCTCAGTACGAAAGTCAGTCTTTAAGAAAAGAGGGTTGAGGAAGCTGTAATGCAACACCATCATTGCTGCTGTGTGATGGTGCTGAGGCCAAGGAAAATGTCAGAATATTTTAATTAATAAAATATTAATTGTAAATATAATTTGAATTTTTAAATTTATTAATATTGAAATAAAAGCACATCCTGAGCTGGTTTATTACAATTAAAAAAAACAACAGCTTGTGTTTAGTATTGTAAAGCATCTATAACACGAGTTTTTGAAGACGTTTACTTGGTGGAAATAATAGTTACAGCTTTACTTCTGACTGTTGAAAAGGATTTACAAACCAATCAGATTTGAAAATATCTACTTAATATTTACTAACCCTAGAATTCATCAGTGCTGTAGTGTAAATGTAATAATTTCTATAACGTTACTGCTGCCTATGTGTCCCACTGTGTTCTACTATTGTTTTGCTCCCTGTTATGAAAACCTTTTAACCTCATCTGAAAACTGTTATTTACTGGTTTATTGTAATCAGCGAGCACTTTTCCTTTAATTTTACTTTGCTTCAATATGCCACGACGGCTACTAAGTGTCTAAAGTTAAAGATACTATGCTTGCTGAATAAGGAATGTTTTTTTCAGTAAGAGAATAAAATGGTTTAATAGATGACAGGCTCGGACTCCTCTGCCAGTAAAACAGTGACACACTAACCTGACCTAAAAATAACTTGTACTCATACTGTTCCTCATGTACAGCAGCTGTTTACATACACACACACACACACACACACACACACACACACACACGCACACATGCACACAGCACCTCTGACTCAAATGTACACTGCTGTGGATCTCTCATTCACATTAAAGTACAGTTTGTTTACGAGAAAAGCTTTCGCTTGCTTGTGTTTACTACGTTACACGTCAGTACTAAGATATTTGACTGAATCGATGATGTAGACATTTGATGAAGTCACAATGTCCCCTATCTTCAGATTTAACAGGGACAGAGCCACCATCGAAGTGAGAAAGGGGCACATGGACTAAAAATAAACCAAATACCAGCATAACTTACATAATTTACTGCATAACATGGTACATTATAACACCTCACATTCAGAACGTCTTCTTCTCATCTGACCTACAGAACAACTTCCCACTCCATCTAGGAATAAGGCTCAGTTTTCTATACTAATCTAATCTATTCTTCTATTAAGTGTAATTAACATATCTTGCACATAATCAATAATAAACCGACCCCAAGTTACATTAGAAAATGTTGCAAAATTAATAAAATACAGTAATATAAATATACACTTAATAAAACGGTTTAAATTTCGGCTTAAACTATTAATGCCACAAATAGTTTTGCACCCTGATATAGACAAACAGAGGTGCCTATTAAAACCCACCCATACTTTTCCCTGAGATGTACAACTGGGTTTTTTAGCTGGCGTATGTGTAAAAACACTAATTTTTGTAAAATACACTAAGCATGTGCATTGTACAAATAAATAGCACCAAATACTAATATTTAGAATTATAAACAAAAGCTGTCTTGATGGCGAATATTGCTAAATTTGTTAAATCCTGAACAAAACAAATCCTGAGTTCACAGTCCAATACAGTGGAAAAAAGCTCTGAGACACAATGGCATCCGGGATCCCCTCACGATTTAAAGGCGCAGAGACAACACTGTTACATTTTACTGTGATATTAATTTCCTTAGGCGCGGTTACAGTTTTGGGGACATGATTTAGTCAAGTGGACTGGTATGCTTTACATTGTATATTCGTGTCAAACGTGTATAGGACTCACTTTGTCAGACTTAAGAACAAATCTGACTTACAAACATGCTCCTGGAATGATACTTGTTCGTAAGTTGGGGACTACATGTATGTCCTTCCCATGATATATCGTGGCCAGGCAGCTCTCAGGGGCTTTAGCGTCACTCTGGAATCGAACTTGCAATTTCCAGATGATGGGCCTAGCGTCTCCCTGGAATTAAGTTTAAGACTATACTGTTATGTACGACCTACTGTAGCTCACCAAAATCACCAAAATGGTTGCATAATACACTTCAGATTCAGATTGAGACTTCAGAATACCTTCACTCTACATGTGAGAGAGAATTATTTGCTTTGCAGACAAAATCTATTCCATTTAAAGGACACTTGTCTTCTAAAAAATTTATATTTGGGAAGATTTAAATATATTTACATTTAGGAAGACGCTCTTATTCAGAGTGACTTACAAAATAACACTGGAGTTCTACCCACCGCTATGTTCCACATTTAAAGTACTCTTCCTGCCTGTGACTTAGCATGTTGAATCATCCTTGGAGTTGGTTAATCATCATTTAAATTCAATATCTTAATATCCAGGGTTTAAAAGGTAAGGAGGCTGATGCTATAACTGCCGAACAGTTTCTCCATCCTCCAGTGTTATCACAGTTATTTTGGAATTCACACATTCCCAGTCCATAGATACAAGACATTCCTTTGTAGAGCAGTATATAAATTTTGTCTACGTTTCTTAAAATATTTTGCTGCTGTGAAAGTCTAAATGGAAAACCAAATCCAAAGAGCACCTTAGTATAGATTTATTAGGCTCTGAAAAAGCAAGTCTGAAAGGAGTTTCAGCTTCAAGCCAAATTACAGGTTATTACGGCATTAATACACTTGTTTTAATAGAACTAATGTTATTGTTTCCATAGTAACAACTTTCAGAGAGACAGTTAAACCTAACAATTAATATTCTTTTTAACCACTAAGAAGGAACTTGGAGAGACGAGTGAGCTTCCTTGCTGCCCAATGCAAATGGCTGGGAGTACTTTATTTACACACAGCACTGTATAGCATGAGCAACACCTTCATAAAAGAACCACATCCAATTTAGCCTTAGCATAAATCAAAAACACTTAATAGAACACACACCTAGCACACATACACACAACATGGCCGAAGCCACTAACCCAAACACTTTCCCCAACAGGGTGAACACACAGCAACCCCTCCCGCAAGGCATGATGGTTGCCAGTCGAAACCCCGCCCACGCCACAAAATGTTATTTATTAAAGAACATCATGTAATCATTTAGGTAATGAAGCGTTTTCTAAAGAGGCATCTGTGTAACCAGAGTGCACTTCATGAGTCTCCAGTGTCAGAACCTTGTAACAAAGGGTAAGAAAAGTCCTTAGGACAGATGACTTTGTGCTTTGTGTTAGAAGTAAGTTAGCTTTGTAGCTTGTGTTAGCAGAAGCGATTACCAAGGAGACAGCGTGTTGTTCATGTATATATACACCAGACTAAACGAGCTACAGGTGATGACATGCAAAAACAAGATACAGAGGTGCACTCTGGGAAACTAAGTGCAGCCATGAACAGAGTCTCTAGCCATCGCCCAGGCGTTAAATCTCTCAGTGTTGTTATGCTCTATATCGACATTCGTGGAATATCCTTTGTCCAAACAGATTACTTTGTTAGTAACATTAAATATTGTATAAAAGGCACTAGCTTGTTTTTTTGTGTCGTAAATTTTTATCTCAGACTGAACTCTAGAAATCATTTGCCTCGCTTGTGACTCTGAAATCTCATATGTACAATGCAGTTGCCTAAACCATTTCTTTTCACAGTGTGGACTCCATCATGCTGCTGGAGGAGGGATTCAAAGTGGTCAGTGTCGATGCCAGTGATAAGATGCTGAAGTACGCACTTAAGGAAAGATGGGAGAGAAGGAAAGAGCCGGCGTTTGATAACTGGGGTGAGAGAAGAATCCTAATAGAACAACATGCAGGCCTTTAAATGTGTCCTGTGGACTTTGTTTAATCCTCTGGGTTTCATCTTTTTTTAAAAGTAATCGAAGAGGCAAACTGGCTTACACTAGCCGACGATGTTCAGAAGCCAGGACAAGGATTCGATGCTGTTATCTGTCTGGGGAACTCGTTTGCTCATTTACCAGATTTCAAAGGTAAAGCACATTTATCTGTTTAATTGAGCTTATTAATGGCTGTAGATGTAATTGATTGACTGATTAAATATCTTCCAGGTGATCAGGCTGATCAGAAGCTGGCCCTGCAGAACATAGCCAGCATGGTGAGACCTGGAGGAATCCTGATCATCGATCACCGTAACTACGACCACATCCTTGAGACAGGAAAAGCTCCTCGGGGCAAGAACATTTATTACCAGGTATTTATTTCTCAGTGTTGAGAAACGTCATCTAAACTCAATTTATCCTTGTATGAAACTGAAGAAGCTTATGGTTATGATATAAGGTCAGTTCTGTAAGAAGGAATGAAACATGACAGATGTGATGTGGGTGGATGTACGATGAGGTTAATATCATCATCCTGATTATTCTGAAATTCATTATTTTTTTAACACCAACATTTCAAGTGTTTTTATACATATACCACAGTACTATAACACAATTTTTTTCATTTTTTGAATAATAAACATAAATTTCCATGTATAGTTAGTTATAGTAAGTTAGTTATGTTTATATAATCTTCAAAGGATGCATCTCATGTTAATTTTAATCTTATAATTTAACCCTATCAAATTTGAGAAAATAATATTAAAGCTAAATGTTTTTAGATACAGTTGATTCATCCTGTGACCAATTTTATACATTTTAAATAAGTGTACAGGTCGTCCTCTGCTTACGAACAAGTTCTGTTCTGGGAGCGCGTTCGTAAGTCCGATTTGTTTTTAAGTCTAACAAAATGAGTCTTGTAACCCTTTGACACAAATATAAATTTTAAAGCATACGGATCCGCTCAGCCTTATCTGTTCCCTTTCCCCACACTGCCATCATGTGGCCAAAAACTGTAACTGTACCTAGGAAACAATCGCAGTGAAATGTTGTCTCTGCGCCTTTAAATCACAAACCCGATTTTGTCCCAAAGCTGTTTTCCACTGTATTGTAATGAGAATTGCGATCTATTCCTATTCATCCAAAATGTGTAAGGTATATGTCTATATGTCAGGGACTTCCTGCAAATAATCAACACAATTGTATGTTACTCAGTATTATGTCATCTGAAAAATCCTAACGGGACACAAGTGCAAGCTGCAGCCTCAGCGTTGCCACTAGGAGCGCTATAGCATAAAACAACACTAGAATGCTAATATTTTTTTCTTTGTATATTATTGTAATTATGCAAACAGTCAGTAGCTTTTATTTTTACCTTGTGGACTGAGCTTTATCACCTCCGAACGGAACAGTACACATTATGTATACTTACCGGAGACACACGTTGGCACCGGGTTGTCATTTGCGTTTGTGCAATTGCATGAACCATGTTTCAGGCCTAATGTTGGACTTCCATCATCGGGACAATGTTACTTTTGATTGTTAGCGTGACTTTCAGAAAATGACGTTGAGATAATGTTGAATGAATGATCTGAATGCAACTTCCCCAAACAAATAACTGTTAATCTTTATTTTGAGCTTTTATGTATGAACATTCATTCATTCATACAACGTCTGATCACATACTGAGTCTGACTCCTGAGTTTCTAACAGTGTTAAGAATTCTGATCAGAGATTGAAACGGACACAACATTCCCGCACAGTGTGTATCCCATGTCACATGTCTCTTAGAGTTGTAAATGTCACCCCACACTTTCATTTCCTTTCGGAAAGTATCTTAGCTGTAATATGGTGTTTGTTGCTATAGAAAGTGCTCTTATGGTCCAGCACACAAATCCAAATCTTGCTTAAACCATCAGTTTGGTATTAATTCAAGTCATTTTGTGTCTACGTTATCCCATCGCCATTAAGTCAATGTCGCTCCAACATAATTTCATCAAACTCATTCTAGCTTTTTAAAACAACCAACAAAGTTGGAGACTGTTTTGCAGAGACGTGTAGATAACGGGCTCTGTGGTTAACAATTCAACCTTAGTTTTTGTTAAATAGCGAAAGGGCATTTCTGTGGAGTGTGCACATCCCCTGTCTGTAGCTGTTACTGAATAAATGATGAAGAATTACAACGAATGAGTTAATCTGATGTTAAATGAACTCTGCATCCATTCAGTCTCCATCACACCAGATCTCTACATTGACTACTTTCCTTTAACAACACATCCCACTGTGCATTTCTTAATTAATTGATTTACAGTTTTAAAAAAGTAGTGGAGACAAGTCCAGGGAGCTAACGCCTATAATTACAGACGTGTCTGTCGTGTGCTCGGGTAGCAGCTTCAATCGATTCCTTCACCTAAAGTAAAATACCTATGAGAAAGAATTAAACCCAGGCCTGACTGTGTTTAGGCGCTGTGGGATTTTAATTTGCAGCATTTCCAGACACTTGTACACCGCTGTTTAAATCTGCAAACTTAATTTTAATCCCTTTATTGTACTATAGACTGATTTGAAACAAGAAATCGACACATCTGTACTCTGGGTAAACAACAAGCCCACCATGGTGACGCTGGACTACTCACTGGAGATCCCACAACCTGATGGATCACAGAACGCACCTGAGACAAGGTACAGTCATGTTCAGGGAAGAAGCTGAAAGCTTGAGTTTTAGAGAACCAGATTGTAGCATTGTTTATAGATTAATCGGCCCAGAAGCTCGTTTTCTCACATGAAGTCTTCAGTGTATTTGGAATTTAAACACTGGCGCATTCACACCCAACAGTTATAACGAGTTACTGTATAACATACACCTCAGGTTTAAACCAAATAGGGTCAGCATGATGTCAAGATAAACGGCAAAGACATTCTTCATATCTTAAACAGTTTTGCCAGTTTAACAGATTATGATTTAACGAAATGTAGGGCAGGGGTAGATTTGTGAACTATGGTCTAGAAGGTCCCAGGTTAAAAAAAAAAAAAAAAGTTAAATTATTTGTCACATGTACTTTACAGCACAGTGAAATGTCTTCTTCGCATAACCCAATTAGGAAACAGGGGTCAGAGCGCAGGGTCAGCCAGCTTACAGCGCCCCTGGAGGAGATAGGGTGAAGGGCCTTGCTCAAGGGCTCAACAGTGGCAACTTGGCGATGCTGGGGCTTGAACCCCCGACCTTCCGATCAGTAACCCAGTAACCCACAGCCTTAACCAACTGAGCCACCACTGCCCACTCTACCAGGCCTTGAGCTAGGCCTTTAACCCTCAGATGTGTAATAAGATAAAAATAAATGAAACTCACTCTGGATAAGGGTGTCTGCCATTTGCAGAAACATAAATGAAATTGAGACAATTTTTGTGAGCCGATGTAAAATGTAGTCTCAGTTTCCTGACAGGAGCTGCACCCGGTGTGGTCTTCTGCTGCTTCTGCAGCACATCTGCTATAAGGTTCAATGTGTTGTGCGTGTCTTCAGTACAAGCTGGCACAAGGCACAACACGTGTTTTCAGCATTCAGCAGACCTCTGCTGCAACGAGATGTTATTTGAGTTATGTTCTTTCTATCAGCTCGACCCAGTCTGGCCGTTCTCCTCTGACCTCTGGCATCAATGAGGCATTTTCACCCAGAGAACCAACCTCGCTAGGAATTTTTTCTGTAAAATCATTCTCTGTAAACCATAGCAATGTGTGTGTTTGTGTGTTCCCAAAAATCCCAGTAGATTAGCAGTTTTAGAAATATTCAGACTAGCCCATCTGGCACCAACAACCATGGCACGCTTAAAGTCACTTAAATCACCTTCCTTCCCTGCTGTAATGCACGGTTTGAACTTTAGCAGATCATCCTGACCGCTGAACAGGTGTACCAGTGTACCTAATGAAGTGGCCAGTGAGTGTATACATACATTACTTACAAATTATTATTATTATTATGTAGTTAAATTTTGTGCCCTTAACACTATACATGTTAAATCACTCCACTGTTGCTGGTTCTAAAGCCTGGGTGAGAAAGGACGAGGTCATGTAAACCCGGTTTTTAAAATTTTATGCTACCATTTCTTCCCCATATTAGCCATATCCAACATTTTCTGTTAATTGAACATCCAGATGTATAAAACGTCTTCCTCTTTGCCCTATAGGCAGACACTGGGAAACCAGGTGTATCGGTTTAAAAACCACTATGATCTTTACAATTATTAATAGTGGAATAAGGAATAGCAGTAAAACAGGATTTGTGATTGACTTATAATAAGAGGAATCAGCTCGTAATTTCCTGTGTCTCTCTGTCTTACAGTAAATTCCGCTTGTCTTATTACCCGCACCAGCTGGAGAGCTTCAAGGGCCTGCTGAAGGCAGCATTCTTTGGAAAGTGCAAGCAGAAAGTATTTGGTGACTTCAAGCACTACAATCCAGGACAAGGAGAGGTTCCTTGTTACTTTATTCATGTTGTTGAAAAGACGGCTTAAAGCAGTCTTAATGATCCAAAGAGCTCGAATATTCATCTTATCTGTGCTTTTGCTTCATCCGCATTGTTTCTACTTCATGTGCTCTCGCTTTAACGGAGGTTCGACTTTGAAAACCTTCTACAACAACAAAGATGGGCGAAGACACAACACACAAAGCTTCAGATTATCACTTCACATCAGAATGTTAAACAGAAAGAGTAAAAAGGCTCAGTGCGAGAAGCGGGTGAGTGTATGTGTGTCTCTGGCTGGTTTGTCGTTTGCTTTACTTACACAACAGCGTGATAAAGTTGTGTTTGATCAACTGGAGGTACGGTTACTGCTTAGCTACTGTATGTTACTGTTGTAGCTGTTTTCAAACTTTAAATGATTTCTATGGTCTGAAGCTTTTACAATATTTGTTTTTATTTTAAATGCATAGATGTGCATTGCATTTTTTTTTTTATTCAAGCACATGCCTTAACCAGTGGTTCCCAACCCTGCTCCAGAATTTTAGGGTTTTCTCAGCTCCCAGTACATCTGATGCAACTAATCAGCTCAGTAACAGTTTTTTTCTTAATTGAAGTGGATGTGATGGAGCAGGGGAAATACCTAAATGTGCAGGACAAGGGTTTGAAGCCGCTGGTGTAAATCAAAGCAGACATAAAGAACAAAGTTCTGTTTTGTTTATGTGTCCAAATCATCCATACATATGAAGCAGGAAAATATTTTACGTATATAATTACGTAATATAATTAGCTTACGCTTCATTTGTTTTTTTAATCAAGCTTTACCGGTAGACATGTTTGTTGTTTAAAAATTTGTTGCTGAACCCGTCTCACAACCAGACCGAGCCAAAGGTTCTTATAGTCTTAATACAGACAAAGATTTATAGATATTGTCTTTAAACTGGAACTCTGTGTGTGTAACATCAACAGAGACATTTAAAGGAAAACTCCACCGTAAACGAATTTAATGTTCTTCCCAGATTAATTGAATGCTGTAATTAAATTCTGATTGTATTTTCACCTTGGTTAAATGTCTCTTACAGTACCTTACTCTTTCATAATAGGGCCAGTGAGGATTCGCTCTTAGTTCATCTCTATTAAAAAGAAAGCATCCATGCCCTTTGCATTCAGTGTTTAAAGTTTAATGTTAATACCTTTATTAAAGCTTTCACCAACTGAACTGAACACAAGAGAGACAGACAATCAATAACTGATTACGAGTTTACCAAAAATGCAGCGCCAGACATATCAAATGCATCACAAATACTTCTGTTTAAACATGTCGTGTGTTTCAGGGTGGAGTTTCTCTGACAATCTTTACAAAGCTTACAGTCTCAATCTGCTGGAATGAACAAGGATGTGAAAAAGTATCTCAAGATGCACTATACTATAGAAGAATGTAGATACATACATTTTAATGTCCAAACTTAATTTTTAAGCTTTATTAGCTAAATTTAGTATATTCATTTGGTTTTTTTCTGATGGAACACCAAACTGTAAAGGTGTCAGTATAATACTGTTGTCACGAAAGTAACATTTGTGAAGAATCTGCGCTACACTGAATGACTACTTTGGTATCCAGTATTGCAGTGTAACCACAGATCATCTCAGTATTTCGTTTATTTTAAAGCAGCAACTGTTTTTTTTTTTTTTGGGGGGGGGGGGGGGGGTTCACTTTGGGTTAAAGTAAATTAATGAAGCCACCTTGTTGTTGTCAGTGATTAGTGTTTTAATCAGAGAACATTATGTAATTTCTTTGGTTGATTATATAAAATTTTTTGTAAATAATAGGCAAGTTAACGAACGTCTTTTATTACAAAGCCTTAAAGAACTTTAATAAAACTGCTGAGTTAATATGTGTGTCTGTCTTTTTATTAGAGTACATTAAAAATTATTTTAATAATAATAAAATACAGAAGGAGCATGAATATGTCTTTCCTTAATATTCACAATCATCTATAGAGCACCCCCTGTAGGATCATAGGGAAACTACAAGCACTGTTTCAACAGCCTCAAATGCAGACATACACACACACACACATATGAATGTAAAATAATAATAATAATAATAATAATAATAATAATATATACAATAAATCCCCTATATATAACAATAAATGTACCTGAAAATAACAAATTGAATAACTTAAATACAGATTTTATTATACATTTTGTGTTTTGTTAGAACATTGCTGTTAAATGAATTTTTATGAAAACACAACCCTGAACTTAAGTCGTAAAAATAAGGTTTCGATCACTTTATTTATTTGTTTATTTTATGTACGTCATTTAGTCAGTGATTTACGTTTTATTTAGCTTTGAGTCAGGGATGGTGTTAATGATTCAATTTACTGAATCGATTCCGAACCAAATGTCCACATGTATCAAACCACAGGTCGTTTGATTCACCGGTAGGGCGACACACACACACACACACACACACACACACACACACACACATATATATATATATATATATATATATATATATATATATATATATTTCTTTCATATACCACTTGCTAATACTTATAATATTAATTTATACTGTGTTAACATTTTAGTGATAGATAACAGTTAAACACATATTTCTGAATGAATCGACTCTCTGAAGTGAGTTGTTCACGCGGAGCCGATTCGGAGTCGACTCCTCTCTCTCTCTGAGGCGATGTAAGATGGCGCAGTGAGGAGCGCTGAGGGTGTTTAAAGCTTCCTCCTCTACACACTGCTGTGACACTCGGAGTCCCAAATGTCCGTGGCCAATGCCAAACAGGCCGTCTTCAACCCGGTACGTACCGCTTTTAGCACAAATATACAGTAATAATGTAGAATTAATGCTCCAAACGTCCTGACTGGCCCGGGTTCAGGTGTTAGCAGGTGGGACACCGAGGCTACAAACAGGGATTACATGAGCATTCTTCGGTGTTATTTTACTATTTGTGTGTAAATGTGAAGTGAAGATGTGATTTACTGAATAAACACCATCGTTAATTTAATCTGCTGGTTTATATTTCAGGTAATTCCCTTCACAGGACTCATCCCAGGGGGGCTCCGGCCCGGGGACATGGTGCTCGTGCAGGGGCGTGTCCTCAACCAGGCCGACAGGTAACTCCTCCCCTCATCACACAGGTCACGTGATGCATCGCTCATTATTGATTATTGGCTCAGTGGTGTAGGACTGTGGCCTCGCACCTCCAGGGTCATGGGTTCGATTCCCTGCCTGTGTGTGTGTGTGTGTGTGGAGTTTGCAAGTTCTCTCCGTTCTTGGTGGGTTTCCTCTGGGTTCTCTGGTTTCCTTCCACAGTCCAAAGAATGCAGATTAGGCTAATTTGCTACCTAAATTGCCTATAGCGTACGCGTGTGTGTGTGTCTGTGTGTGCGCGCAATGAATTGGTACTCGGTCCAGGCTGTACCACACCTCATGCCCAAGTCTCCTGGCATAGGCTCCAGCCCCCCGCGACCCTGAATACAGGATAAAGTAGTAGAGATGATCTGATCTCTAAAGACATCTAAGACTTCCCTGCTTAAAATGCTTTTAGAGATTGTAAAGGTATCAAATAAATACATTGCAAATATATAAATGTCACAATATTTTAAAAAAAATTGCATGTGAGTTGCAGGACCCAGTGTAAGTGTGCAGGTTAATTTATGCGAAGTCTAAGATAATTATACTTGTTAAAGATCCAGTGCTAAGCAGTGATTCCATTAGTGTGTGTGTGTGTGTGTGTAAAACTCTGCTTTGTCTGGATTATTTTTAAATGTAAAGTTCAGGTTAGTTTGTTTTATTTTTACTTTAGATCTTGTATTAATGATTTTTATACGACTTTTTGGGCTGTGGAACGAATAGTCTGAGTTTCCATTATTTCTTATGGTATTTGATGTATAAGTGCTTTGATATACAAGCTTCCCGGACGAATTATGCTTGCAGTTCAAGGTCCCATTGTACTTTACTTTTTATACAAGTTTTAAGTCAGTGCTTATTTTTTTCCGATTTTTTGTCAGCTTCTTTGTTGTTGTTTAACGGCAGTTGAAGCAGCAGTAGGTTACATTACCGTCAGCCGTAGGTCTCACTCTCTCATCTTCCCGGCTGGCTCTTCTTGTCTTGTTCTACTTCCACACACTTTCTTCTCGACACGTTTCCTTATCTGCACCGCTCAACGTCTAGTAGTGGCATCGCCACCAACTATAGATCTCTCTCTCTCCTCAGGTTCTCTGTTCTTTAAAACCGACTTTGCAGTCCAGTCTTCTTCAGAAACATTAAGTGTCAGCTGTCAGCCATGTTTCATCCTCAAATATTATACTGAGCCATAGTCATGTGACTAAGTAAGCATTAATTTGGAAAAATGCATATATATATATATATATATATATATATATATATATATATATATATATATATATTAAAAAAAACTTCATGATAATGGTTATACAGTTATTATGATTTTTTTTTAGGTAAAACAATTAAATATGATAAGAGAAACCACACACACATGTTTAAACTTTTAAAAGACACTTAAAATATTTAGAAAAACTAAAAAATGTTTAAATTCAAGGTCATATTATTAATGATTGATGAGAGGCAAAAAACGTTATCAATTATTAATAATATAACCAGGAACTTGAACTGTCATGGTAAAATATTTCAGTGTTTATTTGTCATGCGGATGAAATCTGCTGTAGTAAATGTATGTATTAAGCAGCGTAGTTATATAAAGTAAACCCCTCCACTTCCAGGTTCCAGTTGGACCTGACCTGCGGCTGCAGCACGAAACCCCGAGCCGACATCGCATTCCACTTCAACCCTCGCTTCAGGAACTCGCCGTGCATCGTCTGTAACTCCTTACAGCAGGGTAGCTGGGGCAGAGAGGAGACGCTTGATCAGATGCCCTTTAAGCAGGGAGTGTCCTTTGAAACAATCATTCTAGCGCAGGAAGATGTGTTCAAGGTGAGTGACTTTAACATCCACCATGAGAGAATGGGTATGAGATGGCTTGGCATCTTATGATGAAGGCTAGAAATTATATTTTGATTAGGGAAATAATTGTACGATCCTATGTCTGAACGCTTTTCCAAGCATTTCTGTAAACAAACTTGTTACTTTCTGTTCTGTCTGTTATGGATGGCCAGTAAAAATGGACAATAACAGATAGACATGTTCTTGATTAACACCAACTAAGTGTGTAAGACAGGTATTTACTGATTCAGTGTTTAAATGATGGCAGTTCCCAGTGGTGGCCACCAGGGGGCATTGATGGACCAAAAATCTTCTGTGACTTAATCTTGATGCATCTGATGCCTGTTTCCAAACTAAACTTAGATTAGACCTTTTAACTTCCTGTTGTGTTTCCCAGTTTTTAATCACCTTATAGGTTCATTTAATCTGAGCATGTGAATGATTTAACATCTTTTTTTTTCAGCCAAGCCTTTGGGAGCAGAATATCCAGTATTAAGACAAACAGAGAATTAGCACTAACCTCATTTCAAAGCGGACGGATGCGAGCCAGCATGCGGGTGGTTCGATTAATAAAAAAAGACCACATTACGATCAGAGTTATCTAGACAACACATTCAGGTTACAATAGTATTAGTGTTATAAATGACGACGGGTCTTTATCTTTGCTTAAAAACACGTATTTCAAATATAGATACATTTCTATATTTCTCCATGAGTTTTATACTCCAGGATGTTTGCAAAAATGTCTGCTATGTTTCTTACTTATAAATATATATTAGATAGATTTTAAAAATGCCTTTGACTATCGAGTTTACCATCTGTGTACATATTAGAGGCACAGCACAATTTCACAGGCTTTATTTCTGTCCGTATTTAGTGCTCAAATGATTTGTTTTTGTTGTCATATTAGGATTATAAAAGCTAAAATGATCAGAGAATTAAACACAAATCAGCACCTTTTGAGCAAGTTTCAAGGTTTTGTGAGTTTTTTTATGCAGAGTAAGATTTTCAGAAAAGCACTTCCTCTCCACTTCCATATGGCCTGATTGGTTAGTTTTTTTGTAATTGGTCTGGGAAAGACAGATCTTTTTTTTTTTTTTTTTTTTTTTTTTTTTACAGTTTGCATCTAAATTTATATTCATTTGAAATGTATCTGTTCAATACTGTAAATACTGTACAGATCTGTTTGAAATATAAAAAATTAATTATGTTTGTTTTTTGCAAGTACAGTATCTAAATGTCCACAGAAAGGCTAGATTGCCTAGTTTTATATTTATTTTTTCAGTATTTGGCCAGACGCCCTTAATGTTTTAATAAAATATGAGGGCTGTTCGAGTTAAACTGGGACTTTTGATTGTTCACAACACTGATTTGAGAGTAAAATCTTCCTTTATTTCTCTATATAATCCCGATACACTTATGCACTTATCTCAGTGTTTTACTAGTACTTGGACAACATCAAGGTAGAAAGTTTTCTCAGACTATCTGTCTGATTTACATCTGAAATGCTGGCCTCCCAGGAACTCCTTTAATAACTCAAACATGTGGAATTGTCTTGGAGCGAGGTCAGGACTGTACAGGGGGACGTGGCGGTACTGTAACTCCCAGCCAAGTTCCTGTAAAGTGTGTGTGGTGTTGGTGAATGAGAGTGTATACAGTTCCTGTAGTTTTCTGTAAATGTCAGTTGGAACAAGAAATTCCTGGTTTGACTTGAACACGTACATATTAGTCTTCTCAAAGTAGAAACATAAAATGTTTATTAGTAACAAGAAACAATCTTAAACGTAGTGGTTTGTCTGTACAGAAAGGTTTTTTCTGCTGCTGATCAGTTTGTGTCCTGCAGGTGGCAGTAAACGGAGCTCATGTCCTGGACTATAAGCACCGGATCCCCTTGCACAGGGTCGACACATTCTCTGTGTCAGGAAAAGTTCAAATTCAAGCCATTGGCTACGTCTCAAGCTCAGTAAGAACCTCTGTTTCACCACAACAGACATTAATCTAGTGATATTATTATTATTATTATTATTATTATTTTAAATCAGGTGGGTTATTAACAGTTGTAATAATCTCATCCTGGCTTTCATAGGCAATATTTTCAGAATCAGGTGATCTGGTGAGTTCTTGAGTTCACCTGATTGGAATTGTTTTTTTTGTTTTTTCCCCGAAAGCCACCAGTTACAGGTTGTACATTTCCTCTTCCTCCCTGTAGAGTATCCCGTACAGGGGAAGTATACTTAAAGGGCTCAGTCCTGGGCAGCACATCACTATTAAGGGCCACGTCAGCTTATTTCCTCACAGGTACCTCACAGCACCTTTTATTTTAAATTATCGTGTGTTTATTTAATTACTGTCTCACTGTAACAGCCTCCTTCTTCTTCTTGTGCGTTTTAGTTTCTCGGTGAACTTGAGATGCAGCGAGTCTAAAAACATCGCCCTTCACGTGAACGCACGAATCAAGTCGGGCATGCTCGTCCGAAACTCTTACCTGAGCGAGTCTTGGGGGCCGGAGGAGCTCGAGCTGTCGTACTTCCCGTTCACAGCCGGGAAATATTTTGAGGTACGAGTGTGAATAAGAGCGCAGGAATGTAGATCAGAGCATGACTGAGTTTACTGAGAGTTTTTCTGGCGAACTCTCTCTGTCACATGACGTCGTACAGTTTAGTGCGCTGAATGTTTCTTCAGAGACTTTTGAAGCCGTGATGTATTTTTAGATTGTGATACCTTGGGGCCGATGAACTGACTTGAAGGAGAGCACCGACTCCTCTATTGTGATTATGTAATCGCTTAGTGTTACTCAGGTTCACAGGAAATAAAAAGAGAGCCAGTCAAAGAGATGATAAAAGGGAGAAGGCTTAGCCGCTCAAGACTGCATCATTAAAACGTGTTATTGCTCCTAGGACGATATCACTGTGAAACGTTGAGGTGTAAGTCAAAGGCGTCCTCTCTGTGAGGGGCTGGAGATCCTCTTAGAGATATTTGTTAAATACGGTGGAACCTCGGTTCACAAATTGAATTTGTTCCTGAATTCTGGTCGTGCCCCGATTTGGTCATACACAGAATAATTTTTTCCAGCGGAATACTGAAACATAGAAATAATCTGTCTTCGTCACCATATTTACCTTTTGATGAATTTTGTTTATATCACAAAATATAAAACAATGTATAAAAAGCCGTCTTTATACATAAATAATACTGACTAATTATATAAAAACAAACTACTTTAGTGTTTAAGAGGGCCAGGTTAGTGTTTGGTGTTCAGTTAGGTTGGATTAGTTTGTTAAACTGTTTCCTCTTGATTAAACTTAGACTCATGGGAGTGATTCAGCACTCAGAAATAATAACAGACACGTGATTGTTCGAAACGTTTCATTAAAAAAAAAGATGAAAAAACTTCAGTTTAACAGCGTATGTACGGTGACTTACTCAACATCAGCTATTCAGAAATGTGTTTAGTGATTTATAAGGAAAAAAAAGACAGGCTTTGTGTGATAGTTAAGTGTTAAAAATAAAAACAAGATGAAAACATCTGAAAACAAAGTATTTGTGTTTTGTTCTTATTCTTAGTAGTGCTGTACATGAATACTGATGGACTTCTGCTGTAATCATAAAAACTGCGCCGTGCTCATCCCAGGACTCTGATGTGTGTGTAACAGTGTGCTCGTACTGAACATCCTTTCAAAACACACACACTCGGTCCTGTTTGTCTTTAATCTTCTACAATTATACTGTAATGATTTCTACTCGTGCAGTCTGGTGTCGCCCACAGGGAGCGGCTCATCAGGGATCTAAATATAAATCTACTTCCTGAAGTCATTCCTTATCGATGGCATAAAAAGCTGAGTTTAAATATACGAGGGGCGTTCGAGTCAAAGCGGGACTTTTGATTGTACAGAATAACAGAACAGAGGGTTCAGTTCACACAGACTGATGCGTTTCAAGAATCAGGTGTTTTGTATCAGGAGCAACAGCACCGTGATGAGAAAGTATCACAGATTAAATGAACACTAACGCACCTGTCGTTGTCCGTGTCCTCAGATCATCATCCTGTGCCAGAACCACCAGTTTAAAATGGCCGTGAATGGAGAGCACCTGCTGGAGTACAGACACCGAGTGCAGGACCTGAGCTCCATCACCCAGCTGGAGGTCCTCGGAGACGTGGACTTGCAGGACGTTAAGCTCTGGTGACTCTCGGCTCGGTCACGATCGCTTCAGCACTATCGTGTGTGTGTGTGCGCGTTATTTAATTTTTTTTTAAACAGCCAATTAACGGATACGCAGCTGAGACACCCAGAGCGCACGCGAAGAACGGGCTGCGTTTAACTCGGACTTGCATCCATGGACAATTGATTTTAATTTTTTCCACGGTGTAGCAATTAGCAAAGAGAATAATGAAACAAAAGGCGTAATTAGAGGCTACTTAGTCTCTGTGTCACAGTTAAAGAATCAGGGAGTGTTTTAAGAGACGTGACGGCCTGAGAAACACACACAGAGTAACACAGACTCACAAAGCTGTTAGAGAGGAGATTACCTGGATGAGTGCGTCGTCACTAAGTTATATTTAAATTGAC
The DNA here is from genome assembly GCF_024256425.1 of Clarias gariepinus. NCBI lineage: Eukaryota > Metazoa > Chordata > Actinopteri > Siluriformes > Clariidae > Clarias > Clarias gariepinus. The sequence continues at coordinate 1,151,922 of NC_071112.1, read as the reverse complement.
TACAGTGCTTAACTATTAAATTTGTTGCACAGTCGGCTCCAGAAGTGTTGGCACCCTTAAAGAAAATGTATGATTATTTGATCTTAAACATGGAATTTTAAGAGTTACCCCTCCCCCCCGCCCCGCCAATTTGTATGATTGATTACTGCAGCACGTATCAATCAATCAGCCCAGATGTTTCAGAGATAAAATTTAAGCCTAATCAGCTGGTCAATGCATAAAATACAGTATATAGCTTTAAAATATCAGCTTAAATCCAACAGCAGCTGTTACGACGGTGTCTGGGTTTTATGGATGGAAATGTTCAGGGGGAAAAAAAATTAAACTGAAGGCTCAGTTAAATTCACATATGAGGGTACATACAGTATTTGCCTAACGTGCCTAATGTTTAAGTAAGAATTAAAAACTTAAAGGGAACCCCGTCGTGTTCGTTTGGTTAAAGTTGATGAGTGTATAGGCAAAGAGTGCAAATGTTTTATTATTATAGAATAACATTCTTATTATAATTATTGTGCTTTATACTTATGTATTTAATAAAGCATGTACTGTAATGAACACTAGAGTGACCTCATAAGCTTTAATCACAGTTCCGCGTGTCCAAAAGAGATCCACTTATTAGTGAAACTAAAATAAAAGTAAAAAAAATGGGTTCAAGTTTGTTTCAGGACATCAGCTGACTTCATTTTACCGCCACTTCGCTCTGGAAAAGGTTTAATCAAAGAGATCACATGATCTTCTGATAAAATAAAGTCAGCTGACGACCTGAACGGTTATCACATCTATGGAGTTTTATTTCCCAGATGGCGCAACCCACAGTTCAGGACAAAGTGTTTCTGGAATCACTTTCACACATTAAAGCCAAATGCAGGTGAAGGAAATATTAGTGTGCAACTTTTGTTTTTGGTCAGATGTTTATTATTTTTATGCACTGTTGGTTTGCCCGCACTGAAAAACATGAAAATATGTTTATAGAAAACATTTCAGAATTTAAAAACTATCCCAGGAATTGATGTCAAACAGCTAAATTACCTTTAAAACTGAAAGAAAAAAAACATCAGAAAAAGAAAATGTATAATTTAATACTAAATGTAGTGCTATACGTTGTATTAATATATATGACATTATTTCATCATAATCAATATCAATATATTGTAATGTACATTATACTATTTTTCTTTTCCTGAAGTGTGTGTGTGTGTGGGGGGGGGAAACCTGAAAGTAACAATAGAAAGAAAAACAAAGACATGGAAAACAAACAAATGGGGGGAAAAAACAACAACCCAAGACTATAAGACTAATTACTGAGGGGGGAAAAGTATATACATTCAGGAAAAGAAAAACTTGTGTATATATATATATATATTTAAATACTAACTTTATTGCTATAGGTTATATATTGATTTATAATATTAATGTAATACACATACTGGTTTTCTTAATTTTTTTTGGATTACTGTGCGTGTGTGTAATATTTATATATATACTGTATATATATATATATATATACACACACACACAGTATTATTTGCTACGGATTATAATTTGTCTAAAGGACATTTCTCCCTCGAATGCCTTACACTTGAGGCAAAGTTCTGCTGTATAACAATTTACTTGAACATATTTGTATGAAAGTACTTACGATTAATCTACAAGCTGCTTATTACATTTCTTCTGTCAGACCTACAAAAGCATCCTGACGGAAGTGAAATTAGACGGGTACGTGGTATTTGTAATTAATCAGATTTTATTGGGCAGTGTATTTATTAATTCTTTTCTCATAACACAGTATCATAGGTCATGTTGGTAAGACATTCACTACAGGCAATCGTCACGTGATAACACTGTGTTTATGCAGACCAGGGAACGTCGCAGCATACAACAAGGAAGTGTTTCAAGATTCGAGCAGGAACAGCTTTGATAGAATCCCATTAAAACTCAGGGACTTGTGTAGGAACATCCATATGATAAAACACCGATTTGTTGCAAAAAAGAAAATCTTTTGTGCCACAACAGAATACCATACTGTTTCCAAAGTAGATAAAAAGAAAAAAAAAAGTACACTTATGCAACATGACAAACAGCTCACGTCGTTATCGGCTGTACAATAATCTCAAAAGATGGGAAGGTGAAAAGTGTCCGGTCCCAATCAACAGGCAGAGAAACAAACAAACAAACAAAAAAAACAGAAAGAAAGAAAATCAGCTCCAGAACACAGAGAGACTCCCAGTCAGTCAGTCAGAGACGCGTGAAGCAGCTTTTCTAGTGGAACGTCCTCTTTCTAAACAGTTTGACGCGAGTTAGTTACAGCCCTTTGTTTTGGAGCCACCAGCCCCTGGATCCACGCGCACACAGTCTGAGGAGCAGAGACAGATTTGGCGGCTCACTTGGGCGTGTCAGACTGTAGACCTGGTTTAAATGTCCTCAGGTCCGCACTGAGTGACTCAAGAAGACTCAAGTCACTGAGACTGCAGAGTTACGATGATGAGCGAGCGGGCTCTTGGCACAGAATCAGGGGCAGTGTGAGGGACACGCGCCGGTGTGAGGGACACGCGCCGGTGTGAGGGACACGCGCCGGTGTGAGGGACACGCGCCATGACCAGCGCACGCTCGTTTATTTAAACAGAGCTGAGTTTGACCAGGCCACGGACCGAGTCCTCGTGTAGAGAGTCCTGGCTGGCAGGATTGTAGAAGGGCACCGTGTGGGTGGGGTCCGGCGGGCTCGTGCAGGGGAGCATGCCCGGGGGCGAGGGGGCGTCGTCGGGCGTGAGGAAGTGGTGCTGGGCCTCGGGGGCTGCAGGGCTCAGACTCTCAACGTCACAGCTTAGGCTGGGGGTGGAGGTGGGCGGTGTGGGCTGGCCCAGAGGAAGCAGCGGGCAGGGCGTGCCGAGGGCCGGTCTGCTCGACGCCATCGATTCATCAGCCATGACCGGGGTCTCGCTCTGCAGCAGCGGTGTAGCGGCGGCCTGCAAAACGAATTTGGTGCTCTGAATGCACTGGTCTTGGTCACACTGAGAGAGAGAGAGAGAGAGAGAGAGAGAGAGAAGGTCCACAGAAATAAAAAAGGGCAGGAGAGGGGCGAGACGTCATGTGATGGGACGAATAGGGGGGAAAAAAAGACAGAAATCGTTATCTATCAGCGCTGAAGTAAATAAACAGAAATTAAAAAGATGTTAGTGACGCGATCTGAACACAATATTGTCCCGCTCTGTTTATTCACGCTTCCGAGCAGAACCTTTAGAACTCGTCTCTCATCGATCGTCTTCATTAAGACTAACGACGTTAAAATCTGATCTGATCACAGGAACAAAATATATCTCCATCATATCTCTGATCCCTTCAGGTTAATCTTTTAAAAACAACTACAGCAAAACTCATTCACACTGCAGGTACAAAACACACACACACACACACCATGGCTTTTAATGATGCTTATGACACATTTTAGATACAGTTATAATGGATAAACAGCAATTAAGCTGGATGAGTTAACCTAAAGTGTGTGGTGTGTGTGTTAATGTCCCAACTGAAACACCCCTCAAACAAGGCACTTTTTCACACCTCAAGCTCCCTTTATTTCACTCCTCATCCAAGTGCCACATTTCTGTACAGTATCAGTCAAAAGTCTGGATTTATTTTTCACATTCTAGAACAATACAGGTAGTCCCCAACTTATGAACATTTGACTTATGAATTTCCGCAGATACGAACAGACTTTGGATCTACGAACATTTGTAGGTAGAAAATGTCTGTCCTGTAAAGATGTCCTGATAGAGAGTAATCCTAATTTCAGAAGATTCTCAACAAAAAATGGTTTACAGTCCAATACAGTGTTAAACAGCTGACAAAATGGCGTCTGGGATTCCTCTCACGATTTTAAAGGCTCAGAGACAGGTTTTTTGGCCACATGATGTCAGTGTGGGGAAGGCAGACAGATTTAGTCAAGTGGATTTGTATGATTTACATTGTTTATTCGTGTTAAAGGTGTTTAAGACTTAGGAACGAGTTCTGTTCCAGGAGCATGTTCATAGGTCTGATTTGTTCTTAAGTCAAGGACTATCTGTAGTAGGTTTTTTTGAAAATAAAAATCAAACCACTATTTTGAGTAAGAACTGGTTGGACCAGCACTGCTTTCATGGTGTGATTCATTACACAAGTTTTTAGGTATGAGATGTTAAACATAAGTCCATCTAAAAAGCAGTTCATCTACAGCGACACTCAAGTGATATTCCACTCCGGTGAGGTAAAGCGACAAAACAAAAAAACGTTAAGCACCTCACCGCGTACCTCATTTAAATCAAGGACTGTTTTATGAATCATAAAAATAATAACCGCCCAATCCCAGCAGATGGCACTAATAAACAACTGGCGCGTGGACTGAACTGAATTTAACTTTGATGAGTTTAAGGAGACGTAAACATCGCTCTGTGTTAAATGAAGTGTGAGGAAGGAAGAGACGGCTGAATCAGTGCAGGTGCTCAGTCACTCAAATTATTATAATTTTTTTAACGTTTCATTGTGAAACAGCTTCATTAAATCTGTCTGACGCAGTTGGTGGTATAACCAATTTCCTGTCATCTTACTGCGGAGGTGACGGATAGAGGAGACGCGCGGTTTCCGTTCCTACGGTCGAGGAAGCGATGCAGGCTCTGTGACGACCCAGTCTTACATTTCTCAGTCTCGTCATAACTGCATGGATTTCACTGCAGTTTTAGGGAATAATGAGGCGACGCTGCCTGTAAAACTCCTGGTAATACCTCACTGAAATGTCTGACTGGGCCAGACGGAGACACTAAGTATAAGATGGTTGTGCACAATCCATCGCAGAAAAATTGTGATTTATTTAATAAATAACACAGTTATTTATTCGCTTAAGGATGCAATTTATTTCAAGTAATATACACAGTCAGGAATTTAAGTAGGGTTTGTAAATAATTTAGATAGTTTAAATCCCAGTGTGTTTACAATAATTCCTAGTATAAAATGAGGTGCTTCCTTCACACGACAAGACATGTCCAATGTGAAGGAGGATGCTAAAGTAACGGGTAACCCCAAGTCAGACTCGCATCAATTTCAGTTACATGATTCAAAGTCACTAAACAGCAAGTCCAATTATAGCAAATACTATCAATTAATGTGATGTGTGCTGCCTTTCTACAAGGTTCTGATTAACTTCTGATTAAATTTGTGATTCTGATTTAAATTCTGTTGTTAAAACTCGAGTAAAGGTTTTTTGACAAACTTTCACATGTACTCCAGTAATAAACAAAACTTTTAAATACTCGAGTACATGTAAAAGTTTGTCAAGAAACCGTTACTCAAGTCTAATTCTTTATTCTGGGGTTTTAATATAATTTTAACTAATATAATTTATATGTAAGTATCATTTCTTAGTACTTTGTCAAACATCACACCATTTAATGGAACGGTCGAGTAAATCACTAACAGAAGGCTCACTGGGTAAAAAGTAGAGTAAATGCCATACTATTAAACTAGGGGGAAAAAAAAAATTTACAAGCCGACACTGGGGGATTTTTCTGCTCTTTGAGAACCAGCTATTTATAAATAAAGACCGGCTCTTTGGAGGGAAAGAAATTTGGCTGGAACTACACTGCATCGCTATGACTTTAAAAGCCTGATGGAAGTTGGAGACCTGTTGGATTTATTTCTCTCTACAACTACGCACGACTAAAAAAAAAAACATAAAAAAGAGAGGTTCAGTCGGAGTCATTTCACTCCATCATACACAATCACACGTCTCACTGAACTCCATCTTTAAAGCTTGTTTACATTACTGGGTTTTGCATTCCAAAAATGCATTAAACATCCAGGACAAAAAACGAGTGACTTTTTAAAAGTGTTTGAATACTAGGTGTGAGACGAGTAATCGCATTAAGAAAAATGTGTCTAGAGGCAAGACAGCACGGAAAATTTGGAAGATTGTGGCTATAATTATTTCTCAAAGTGCTGGAACAGATAACCTTTTTCATCATGAAGTACTGACAAAAAGGAAAAGATAAACAGCTTGCTTAAATTTTCTGTCAAAACTAAAGTAAATATAAGGGTTTTATGAAACTTCAGAGAACTCGGATCAATAGTCATATAAATTTAACTACATACTCTGAGACGTGGACAGTCCAGCTTTTTGTAAAAATAAACGAAAAACGAGAATGAATAATTACATCCTGTTCTGGATTCTGTCCATCACCAAAAGCAAAACTGAATCACATCTGCATGCAAAATTCATGAACATTTTCACAGTGCAGGTTTTAGATTCTGGTTAAAATCATCTTCACAGCAAGCGGAGATTATTCTATTATAAGCTTTATTAGCGTTATGGCCAAAGGAATCTTTTAAAAGCATTATTTCTGAATATAGATCCAGTACCTCAGGTAGCAGACATTAAAGCCATTTAGTGGGATTGACCTCTAAAATGTTATTAATTTCGCCACAGGATTGTATTTTAGGAACGATGTTGAACAGATCAGCTAAACTTATTTAGGTTTTCCAATATTAGAAATTTCCCCACTGGAAGACGAATAAAGGCATCTTATCTTATCGCCGGTGGTGATGGCATTCTGATATGGTTTTCAGATCACCGTGGCTGTAAAGAACTACTACGATTATTAATATTTTTATTTTTATTATATACTGGGGTGATGGTGGTGTTTTGGGTAGCCTTCATGTCAGCTTAATCTGGCTTTTCTCCTCTGAGGTCTCTCATCAACAAGCTGTTTCCTGCAGAACTGCCACTTCGTGGATGTTTTTCACAGCGTTCTCTGGTGATGAGAGACAGTGAAAGTCTCAGGAGATCAGCATTTTGTAAAATACTCAGAGAAAACCAGTCCATCTGTTGACCTGTATCTGTCACATGATTGGCTGACTAATTAATTTGCATGTACTGTATAATCAGGGGTTCCTATTAAAGTGTCCAGCGAGTGCATGACTACCCCGATTCCATGAGTCTGAATCAGTACATCGTGTCTCAGGGCCCGGCTCGTCATTTCATATTTCTCTCCCCCACACTGCTTCGGTAATGGCTCTTAATTATGAAGATGTGATTTAATTATCAAGTCTCGTTATCAGGTTTCATGAGGTCTGACTCATTTTCCTCTCAGGGGGCTACGAGTGTTTTTACTCGACATCACTCCATGTTTACTGAAGTTGTTTTCGGTATTTTCAGTATTTTCAGTATTTTTAGATTCTGCTGAATTTATTGAAGGTGTATTTACTCTTCTACTGAAGTGTGTTTAGTTAAAAAGGGATACATTTTTTTAAGGCATGCAGATGTGAATAATAGAGAAAACTAGTCGAGCTGAATTTCCGCTCTGAAAGTAAGCATGGAGCAAATTTAGATAGTTGGCATGTGTGGTGACATCGTAGCGCTTCAACCCTAACCACAATGTCTTAAAAAAAGAGAAAACAAGCATCCTGTGGTGATTTTTAATGTGCTAGATTTCATGTAGTGACGAAAAATGATTTTTGTTTTTCATTCAATTTCTAAAGAACTGTCATTATTAAAATAAGTCAAATATATATATATTTTTTTATCACAAATGCCAAAAACTGGAATTCGACTTAGAATACATATACAGGATATATGCGTCATTCCAGCCTAAAATGATAGAGCCATTCATTGTCTTCTAGATCTTGCTCTGCCTCTTTTACCTTCAATTTTTCCTTCCAATCGGTTTTATTTGAAAGTTTACAAGTTTACCCTAAAATGTTTCCTTTACCTGATATTTATCACAAGGGATTTTTCTGTCCTGATATCAGCCGTACATCATTTTTTGTATGTTTGTTTTATTTACATTAAATTTTTAGGATGTTTCTAAAGCGCCACATTCCAACAGCTAAATAAGCTGATCTGTTCATCGGTCCTAAAATACAATCCTGTGGCGAAATTAATAACATTTCAGAGGTTAATCCCATTAAATGGCTCTAATGTCTGCTATACCTGAGGTACTGGATCTATATTCAGAAATAATGCTTTTAAAAGATTCCTTTGGCCATAACGCTAATAAAGCTTATAATGGAATAATCTCCGCAAATGTCCTTAATTCACTTCAATATAACAGTAAATATGACATAACAGTTATAAATTCTAAATCTTTTGTGTGTTGTAGTGGGATATTAGAACTGATTTTGTGTTATTGAAGGCTCTCTTTGCAATTCCTTTTCTTCTAGTTACTGATTTGGCAGAAAACATGCTATAAATAAAATTGATTTTTTGGACCTTAACAGCAATATGGAGTTTATAAAAAACAAATTAGTCTCAGTTATCCACTAGGGGGAAGAATAGAGCAATAAAGACACGAGCTACTTTGTGCTAATGATGTAATGCTGCATTAGAAATCTAAAAACCTTTAATCTGTAACCTACAGATTACAGAAAATAGTGGCTCAGATGATGACCTTTCACCAAATATAAATGTGTCCTGTTACACAAGACTTACACTCCTGATCGAGAATAAATTATACGGGTAAAGTATTGAAAGGCGAACCTAATTAAATTTTAAATCTTACATTTGACAAATATTGCCAACATTTAATAACTGCTAAAACACTGCATTTTAAGAATAAAAATAAATAGTAAAGGTTGATTTTTTTCAGGGGGTTTGAGCAAACTCCTCATCTATACCTGTTCTTCTGTAAAAATAAATCATTATGTTGAACGTAGTTATTTATTCTACCTATAATAACCTAGACCAATAATAACCAGTTGACTTTACAGCAGACACTACACTGAACTTTGGACCACAAAGGGAGAACAGAGAACCCGTGGAGAACCCGTAGAAAACCCACCAAGTGCGAGGAGAATAAACAAACTCCACACACACACACACACACACACACACACACACACACCTGAATAAAATAAATACTCTTAAATGAATACTCTACAAACTATCCGGGACTAAAAATGATCCTATCATTATTTTGGAGTATGAATAGTGTGTGTGCGCGTTAAAGGCACGTCTGTGACCTGATTAAGCACATCTGGCACCTTTCTAACTTCAGAGTTTCGAGGAATGCAGACGCAGATCCTGGAAAATTCCATTTATAGACACACTTGTGACATTGTTCCTTCCTGTTGCCGCAAAATACCACTTTTGTGATCAAACGAAGCTGTGCTGGAACCGTGAAAGCCAGGAACTTCAAAAGGCCATTATCATTCCAATAAAGCTGGACCTTTTGGCTGAAGGAGAACAAAAAGCTACACAAGCTCTAAGGACGAGCTTTAAGTGCCCCTAACCCAGTCAGGTCACAAAGCCCCATCTCTCTCTCTCCCTAGTAGCCTATTTATTTTTTTTACACTGACAAAGATGCTCATTTATGTGTCCTATGATTAGTGTATTTGTAGAACACCTAAACAGACTGACTGATCAGCAGACTGCGCTGCGAGTTATAAAAAGTTTGAGAAAAACAAAGCACTACAGTCTATTAAGACCTCGAGATAAACAGGCTATTTTAGAAGGAAGGAAGGAAAAATGATTGAACAAATATTCCCTTTATCTTCAGATCAGATCTTCTACATCAGTTTTAACAACCAAATTATTTGTTTTGCTCGAATATAATTTTGTAAAACATGCTGTTATATTGGACAGTGTACAAGTATAATAAATAAGACAGAAACCGTGACATGAAAAGTGGTTATAATTAAAAACAGGGCGGTGTGATGTGACAAAGTGACTCTTACCTCCCTGACACTCATCATTTCCCCCGTCCCGATAGATACAGTAAATAAATAAACAAACAAACACTTCATGAAGTGTCCATTTATTTTATCCCACAGCAATTTGTCTAAACACTTAGCAGTTAAAATAACTTACTTGGTGGTATTTACTAGGGACGGGAATCACCATCAACTCCAGATATTCAATTAATTTGTATTTCATTTGTATAGCACTTAAAAAAAAAAAAGATATCATGATACCTCAGTGCTGATTCGATTAAAGTTGTAATTTTTAGAAATATCACGATTTGATATTACATATTCCCCCAATTTTGTTACAATTTAAAACCTTTAAATGAGTAATTGAATGTAGTTTAATTAATTATAATTAGTTTCTTTAAGTTTACTGATTAATAAAATGTTGCATGTTCCTTATAGCATGAGTTCTCTCACTTAAAAACCAAGTGCAGCATTTAAACAATATAAATTAACTTTCAAATATATCTAAGGAGCGGTCACGGCCAATCGGACAATTCCAATCCCCCCCCACACACACAGAGACCACTTACAGCATTAGAACAATTATAAAATGGCGTCTCTTCACCACCTTTTTTTTTTTTTTCCCCTGTCTCTTCTTACAGGTACAAACAATGTGGACAATTATGAAATTATAAACATTATAGTTTTACTGCTGTAACATCTGCCATAATGGACACTTCATTAACGACCATTTAGAATTAGGAATCTAAACACACAAAAGTAGAACAAAAGTATTTGCCCTGCAAGTGAAATTGATCCTGATTTGATCCACACCCACCCACCAAACGACACACCCATACCCACACACCTCTGTTACTCGGCCTCGATTTCCCAGCCGTGCTCCAGCTGCCACATTCATGCTTCTTCTGAAAGGCTCTTGTCTCTGCTTTCCTGTTATTAACTATAATGCAAGCCTGATTAGATGGAAATGGAAATGCCGTATTGGACGTTCCTCACACTTTTCCTTTCTCAAGTTCTTGGCCGGCCTTAGCGGTGTGATTTGAGCCTTTCACTTGTGTGTTGATGCATTTCCTGACAAGCATGTTTGACAAACGCCTGCAATGCTGCTGGGTTCAGGAAAATAAGTACCAAAAAAAAAAAAAAAAATTAAAAGTTGTAACCTTTTTAAAGTTGAGTGTGCCCTCGATCATTGGGTATATTATTATTTACCTCACCTTCCTCACCTTCTCCGTTATCTTCGAGCTGCTCGTCTGGGTGATTTATTTTTGAGTTCCTTCGCCTTTTCAATAGAGACTAATGTACATTTATAGGTCTGTGGTAATGGGCTATTCCACATCCAAACACAAATAGAAACATCGATCCAATTACAAAACCAGCACCATAAAAGTCCATCTTGATCAGGACACGAGCATGAGTATAAATAATAATAATAATAATACAGCGCATGGGGAAAAGGGAGTATTTATGAACACCACAAAAAGGTCAGACAGTGGAGTAAAATACATCTCATATTTCACTAATCTCTCCCCTGCTATTAACTGGCATTGTGCTGTTCTGTGGCACAAAGTGAGATCTGGCACAACATCAAATCACACAGCATGACAAAAGGAAACGGAGAGAAACGGCTCTCTGACATTTGAAAAAAAATGAAGCGAGTTAGACTAAACAACAACAACCACATAGAGCGCAACGAGAGGGAGGGGCAAAGGTGTGACAAAAGGTTATGAAACGTAGAGGAGGCACTGGACTAAAACCAGAAACATTTCAAGATTAAAAATTGGACAGCTGAATTGAAGCCATGTGACTTTAAAGAAAACATCTGCTTTTTATTCATCAAATATTCTGTAATTAGACGCCGTAAAAAAAAAACTATAAAAAGTGGATGGACAGAACTGGGATATTGCAAAACAAAGTTAATTCTTTAAAAAAAAAAATCATTAAAGGAAAAAACAAAACAAACAAACAAAACTGCACTTCTCTCTTAACATTCGCAAAATCCTCACTTGGGCTTAGCAAAATGATTTCACATTTCATACTTCCTAATTTTTTGATTCTGTAAAACTAAAGTATTGTCGAGTGTGTTTGTAAAACCCATCAAGCTCCATGATGAAACTGTCTCTCATGAAGAAAACTGAGCTCTACTTCAGAGGAGAAGTTCATTTAGAGTCACCAGCCTCAGAAATCACCAATTAACCACCAGCACCTCAGATTAGAGCCGTTATGAAGCTTTACAGAGCAGAAGGAGCAGATAAACATCTCAATATCAACTGTTCAGAGGAGATTATTGTGTGTTTTGAATAATAAACACCTTCAGTATTGTTTTACAGCGTAGAGAAAAATAAACATCAAGAACGACCAGGGAGTTAGAAGGGGTGTACAAACTTTTAAACAAGATTCACACAGTGCATATACAGTGGTGTGAAAAACTATTTTCCTGATTTCTTATTCTGCTCATCACAAACAGTTAACTATTAGTCAAAGATAACATACTTGAACACAAAATGCAGTTTTTAAATGAAGGTTTACGTTATTAAGGGAGAAAAAAAACTCCAAATCTACATGGCCCTGTGTGAAAAAGTGATTGCCCCCCTTGTTAAAAAATAACTTAACTGTGGTTTATCACACCTGATTTCAATTTCTGTAGTCACCCCCAGGCCTGATTACTGCCACACCTGTTTCAACCAAGAAATCACTTAAATAGGAGCTACCTGACACAGAGAAGTAGACCAAAAGCACCTTAAAGGCTAGACATCATGCCAAGATCCAAAGAAATTCAGGAACAAATGAGAACAAAAGTAATTAAGATCTATCAGTCTGGTAAAGGTTATAAAGCCATTTTTAAAGCTTTGGGACTCCAGCGAACCACAGTGAGAGCCATTATCCACAAATGGCAAAAACATGGAACAGTGGTGAACCTTCCCAGGAGTGGCCGGCCGACCAAAATTACCCCAAGAGCGCAGAGACAACTCATCCGAGAGGCCACAAAAGACCCCAGGACAACATCTAAAGAACTGCAGGCCTCACTTGCCTCAATTTAGGTCAGTGTTCACGACTCCACCATAAGAAAGAGACTGGGCAAAAACGGCCTGCATGGCAGATTTCAAAGGCGCAAACCACTTTTAAGCAAAAAGAACATTAAGGCTCGTCTCAATTTTGCAAAAAAAAATCTCAATGATTGCCAAGACTTTTGGGAAAATACCTTGTGGACCGACGAGACAAAAGTTGAACTTTTTGGAAGGTGCGTGTCCCGTTACATCTGGCGTAAAAGTAACACAGCATTTTAAAAAAGAACATTATACCAACAGTAAAATATGGTGGTGGTAGTGTGATGGTCTGGGGTTGTTTTGCTGCTTCAGGACCTGGAAGGCTTGCTGTGAAAGATGTAACCATGAATTCTCCTGTCTACCAAAAAATCCTGAAGGAGAATGTCCGGCCATCTGTTCGTCAACTCAAGCTGAAGCGATCTTGGGTGCTGCAGCAGGACAATGACCCAAAACACACCAGCAAATCCACCTCTGAATGGCTGAAGAAAAACAAAATGAAGACTTTGGAGTGGCCTAGTCAAAGTCCTGACCTGAATCCTATTGAGATGTTGTGGCATGACCTTAAAAAGGCGGTTCATGCTAGAAAACCCTCAAATAAAGCTGAATTACAACAATTCTGCAAAGATGAGTGGGCCAAAATTCCTCCAGAGCGCTGTAAAAGACTCGTTGTGAGTTATCGCAAACGCTTGATTGCGGTTATTGCTGCTAAGGGTGGCCCAACCAGTTATTAGGTTCAGGGGGCAATAACTTTTTCACACAGGGCCATGTAGGTTTGGATTTTTTTTTCTCCCTAAATAATAAAAACCATCATTTAAAAACTGCATTTTGTGTTTACTTGTGTTATCTTTGACTAATAGTTAAATGTGTTTGATGATCAGAAACATTTTGTGTGACAAACATGCAAAAGAATAAGAAATCAGGAAGGGGGCAAATAGTTTTTTACACCACTGTATACTATATACGCACGCGCGCGCGCGCACACACACACACACACACATAAATTTCCATAAACAGAAAGAATAAATATTTTTAATAAAAAAAAAAAAAACACGTTATTTTATATAAATAAATACATGTTTATGAAAAATATTAAAAATATTTATTTTTCCTATGTATGGAAACTTATGGCCCACCCTTGTGTGTGTGTGTGTGTGTGTGTATATAAATCTATCTAGCTATCTAAATTTGGAATAGACACAGCTGATTATACATAAAACGAGTATAATTTTGGAAAATAAATTTATGGAAATGTGGATGAAATGAGAGAAATTGTGTATAAATATTAAATCAATATTAATTTGTACCAAAAAAAAACTGAACAGAGAGGACGTACAGTACAGTGTGGTGTTGACTACGTGTCATCGGTGTCATCAGTCAAATTAATAACCTCCCTAACCCCCCCCGCGCCCTAACCTCCAACCAGCTATAACTAATCTCATGGCCTTTATTACTGTCGCCCTCACTGTTCTACACTGCTTTAGTATTCGGCACTAGTCACTTTATTTCACCTTCTAGTGTTTATCACTAATCTACATACACACCGATCAGCCATAACATTAACACCAGTATCATGCAGCGGATCATTCGAGTGTCTTGTGGTGTTAGACACCACAGCACCGCACTATTTAAAAACATTACATATTTTTAATGTTTGGACTGATTGGTGTTTGTATTACGAATATTTAGCTAGAGCTGCTGAACGGTTTTTCAATGTTAACAATGAGAATAAAATGCATTCTTTGTTCTATTCTTTGTCTGGGATAAATCAATGTTTATTCGCCCCATCTTAAATATATCTAATAAAATCCTCACACTGCTTGAGGTTTCTCTCCGTCACACTTCATTTTATTTGACAACATTTAAAATAAAAACGTAACTAGTTTTTCATCATTGTAAAAAATGTTCCGCTAGCCGTTTTTAATCACAAAAAGTCATAGAAAATTATGATATAAAGAATTTCTGGCCTTAAACTGATGGTTGTTTTACACTGGTAATACATTTTTTTTTCTAAATCTCTGGAAATGTGTGGACTGACTGACATAAATAATTTACTGGAAGTAGGGTCTGTGTGTGTGTGTTTTTTTTTTTTCCCTATCCTAGTAGCGGGGAACAGGTTGTACCGAGACGGAGCTGAGCTGTAATATCTCTAGAGGTTGAGAAAAATGTCCAGACAAAAAGTGAGAAATAATAACGTGCTGCCTCGATAACTCGGGTCGTGAAAACCCTGGAACAATTACTGACTCTGAGAATCAAAAAAAAAAAAAAAAGAACAACCACCACATCATAGTTATACCACGGTGTGGGCGTGTTCTCGAATCTTCTCCCATGTTCTCTTCTTGAATGTTCTTGATTGGTTAGAATTATTCTCTTATACCAGCATGGCTGAAACATGAGCGATTAACATGATGAACGTTAATGTGTTTGCTCTAAAACGTTATGGTTTCCATAGTAACAGTGACGGCTCATACACATGGATTTGCAAGGCAGATGCTGCACACAACTGAAGAGATTAAATAAACAAATTTAACAACCTGTTGTTTAAACAGGAAAGCAAACACTGATGTTTTTTTTTATGAGATACAGTACTGTGCAAAAATCTTAAATAGTAAAGTAAAATATGTAGATAAACCCACTGCTACAGGCTGCAAAGTGACTAAAAATACAATTTATAAACGTGCTGTTTATGTTACAACCTAAGCAGCGACCTCGTTTCCCCTCTCGTCTGTTCCAAGCCCTCAGGATTCAGCATCAGCAGTATAATAATCACCTCCTGTTCATCTGTCATCATCTGCACCTGTTTCTCACTGGCTCAGGACTTAAGTTAGATGTTTTTTTTTTTTTTTTTTTAAATACTTTTTATGTCACTGTGTGGTTTAACAAACAAAAAACATTCCCCTGAAACTGATGAGGTAGAGGGACTGGGGTGGACATGATGAGAGACAAAAACGTCCTTCAGGAAGCCTGGAGAGATATTCCTATGTCCTCAACACTACATTAAACATACAAGAACGTCTGAAGTCTTTGGAAGCAAAATGCAGTATGGAAAACTTAAAAAAGGGTGGTGGGGCTCAATACTTTTGCACAGTACTGTATAATGGCATCTTTGGTAGAATTTTCTAAGAAGAAACTGAGACACATGAACCAATGCTTCATGTTATTAAAATGCGATTTATGCAATTGCTTTTTGTTTGCATGAACACGAGTTAGTAGTTGTTATATTACTTTTTTTTTTTTACCTTGTCATATTACACCATTACACTGTGAAAAGGGGGCAAAAGAATAAATAAAAATAAAACAACTAACAATGAAGCTCTTCTCTATATAATGATGTTCTGAGTTCCAGGTTGCGGGACATGGAGTTCACACTTACCACGCGGGTCTGGGACTGAGTGGCACCGTACATTGTGATACCATTAGTGGGCGGGGCATGCTGCAGTGTATCGGGCAGGACCAAGCCTCTTCTGTCGATGAGACTGTCGACACACACACACACACACACACACACACACACACACCACACACACACACACACACACACACAGTGACATACAATTAGGTAAAAGTGAGATTCTAAATAAGCAGCATAAAACCTCCATCATCATCGTGATCATGTAGTCATGTCATGTCGTACAAACACAAGGCAGCATTTTATAGAAAGAACACGTACACAGTGTAAGAGAACATCAGACAAACAAAGACATGTTTCAGCTACTGTATGGTTACTGGTACAACATAGGACCTGTTCGAGTGTCTGACCCTGCACACAGTCAAATAAATCTCTCAAGAACCCTGGGAAGAATGAAAAAAAAAACAACACAGGCTTGTAGCAACACGCCAAACACTGCTGAGGTTTGAGACCAGTACAGACGGGTCAGGACTGAGACGGTTAATGAGCGACTGGTAATAACTGGCGTCACACTGGGACAGCATGAGGCAGTGCATGTGTACTGGGCTATTATTGTATAGCACGGGTTGGAGCGGAGCTAATAAACCAGACAGTACCAGGAAATGGTACATGCACAGTCTGAAACGACAGACGGCACATGGAAATGAATGAACAAGCTATTCTCATCAGAGCACACAGTGTGTGTGTGTGTGTGTGTGTGTGTATGTGTGCGTATAGAGGTGGCACTGGTTAAACCGGCAGAGTTTAAGCTTATTGAAAATCTAATATAGCGAGGACTACAGGACATGTACATCAGGACTACAGGACATGTACATCGGGTGGTGCAGGTCCAGGGGTCACAGCGCACGCAAAGGGCACGAACTGAAAGACGGAGTAGTAGCTTTTTTTTTTTTTTGCCCGTATTTTTGCTATACGGGTATCAAACACACAACCATAACAAAAACTGATAAATTTTAGCACACAGTCACTTCACTACACCATGATACAGCTTACAGTCTGGATATTTGTACAGTATAACTTATATTCTCATTTACAAGTTTTGTTGAAAACGCAATTTATACATTTATTTATTTTTTTATCTGCAGTCTGGAGTTGTTGCGATTACATTTCACTACTGCTGTACTTTATACATCCATGCATGTGACAAATACAATTTTGAACCTTGAATTATAGATCATAGGCAATGGGTTGGATGTGGTTAGAAATTTAATGGTTTTACTTACTTTATTAAATAAAAAAAATAATAAAAAAAGTAAATCTGTTAACTGTTTTTGTTTTTTTGCTCATTCTTTCATGAAGTTATACAAATAAGCCATCATGTGACAGCGACACAAGGTAGAGTATAAACTTGCGCCGTACAGGTCGTTTAACGTTCACATCAAAGTTCAGAAATGGGAATTAATGTGATCTCCCTGACTTTGACCTTGACATGGCTGTCGGTGCCAGATGGACTGATTTGATCGTTTCACAAACTGCTGAGCCTTTTGGGATTTCCACAAATTTACACAGATTGGTGCATATGACAAAGAAAAAAGTTTTAAGCGATAGTCCTGTAAATAGAAGAAGCATACAGTATAATCAAGCTTCAAATATCTCATCCAAATTAATAACAGTAATCTTCATTCAAAGCTGGACAAAAACAGCAAAAAAAACCAAAACAAATATGATCATCTGGAATGTGGCAGTGAATACATGATTGGAAAAAATCTGCTCACATCGGCGCGGGCTCAAGCTCTTAACCCGGATGATCTTATGATGTTACGCAATGCGCTGCTGTGACATGATTGGCTGATTGGATAACTGCTGTAATACACAAGCCTCATCCTGACGTTTCTATAATTCTACATGGACGTCAAAGATGACTGCT
The DNA here is from genome assembly GCF_024256425.1 of Clarias gariepinus. NCBI lineage: Eukaryota > Metazoa > Chordata > Actinopteri > Siluriformes > Clariidae > Clarias > Clarias gariepinus. The sequence goes on along the minus strand of NC_071112.1, from coordinate 1,133,933 downwards.
GTAAGTCTGACACGACTGAAATCAGACATGGTGATGGAGATCCACTTTATCATCAGACTATAAAGACTCAAAGATTCCTATAGGGAGAGACATTTCCCTCATCTAAAAACAAACCTGACGTTGTTTAATCTCAACGTCAGTCCTCAAATCCACCGTGCTTCAAGACACAGCTGAAACACATGCCAGGACCACGCTGTACGTTTGTAAATCTTGCCAAATAGAATTTATTTTAAGATTTGTTCTCTCTCTATGTTCACACCACACACAAAAAAAACAGCCAACATTTAGTTGCGCTTATACTGTACGAAACCAGGCCAGTCCAGGCAGGTCTTGCTTAATGGTGTTTTCTGTGGACTTTTAACGCCAACGTGCAGTGGGGTCTAAAGACGTGCAGTGCTGAATAAAGATAAGGAGTGATAGAGATTATCTGTGTGCAAAATGATGTGAAGCTTGCGTCATGAGAGACGGCACGTAGAGCGCTCGGGCACGAAGCACACATGGAGGTGAACTGGTGAAGAATTTACTGACATTTATTTTATAACGGCTGAGGTTGTTTGGAAATGAGCACGAGTCTGAACGCTTCGACGCTGCTGCGTTTAGTTGTTTGCCAGCAGCTTCGGCATCCAACATGATCGTGCAGGTTCAGCATATCGGAGACAGATAAGCATTTCCCTTTGGAGATGCCAATCTTCACGCCGCTATAGAATTTGCATGTGATCTGCCCACCATGTAGGCTGGAGTAACAACTGTAATACTGTACAACTAACACTTACGATAGGGTTTCCAAAAATATTTAGTTTTTTAAAAATGCTTTTAGGAAAATATTTGTTCTTTGTCTGTGTACACTCAGTAAAGAATGAAACACTGCTGGGTGTGCTGTTAGAGGAAAAAATAAATCAGCAAGAGATTGGTAAGAAGTTAATTAAACTATCATAAGATAATAAGGTCATTTCAGTAATTTCCCCTGAGATTAATAAAGTTTTTTGAATCTTGAATAGGATTAAAGGAAATTTCTGTATAGTTTTCATTCCTCTTACATCACAGCTATTTTACAGCAATTATGATTTTAAAGCGTTTAAAGAATTAATACAGAGTCAGCCAAAAAAAAAGTATACAAAGAAAAACTTGTACAAATATTTCAATATTAAATTTGGATAGACGTTATATATTGTTATGATATGACAATAATAAGATGATAAAATTATTTTAATAATAATAATTATATAATATACATCATACAATTTTTCTTTTACTGAAATGTGTATAGATTTTTTTGGTTGACTTTCTAGAAGTGTAATGGCTACCACTAGACTTGGTACTGTTCGGTACAAGATGTTCAGTTTGGTGTGTGTTGTGATCCGAATGAACACACTCTTAGCTGTAACTAGTGCTGGAGGATTTTCTCCAGTAATTCTGGTTATTTAAATGACAGCAAAATCTCAGCATAAGGATTAAATCAGTTCCGGTGTTTAGTTTGGCTCTTGGCTCGTATGCGGAAAATGCTTCATATGTTGAAGGAGATCTCTTACAAAATTTTAGCTCGTAATGTGGAAATCCGTGAGGTGTGGAGCTCGTATGCCGAGGTACCGCTGTGATAGATGAGGCAGCACATCACTGAGGACAAAATACTGCTATGAGGAATTTGTAGAGGTTTAAAAAGTCAGATGTAAATTACACATTACACTATTTAAGTTCATTAAATAGTGCAGATAGTTTATGTTCACATACAGCCCCCCCCCCCCCCCAAAAAAAACCAAAAAAAAAAAAAAAAACCACAACCTCTTTTCAGTTGTGTTGGACTAATAGCACTTAGTTATTAAACTAGTTAACCCAGTGTAAGTATGTATCCAATGATGTAAACATTAAAGCACTTTTTGTAAGTCACTCTGGATAAGAGCGTCTGCCAAATGCCTAAATGTAAATGTAAGCTACATGACACACTGCATGAAAGAAAATATTTGAAAAAGCATAATAGGACCTCTTTAATTTTTTAAACCTCTAAAAATTCCTCATAGCATTATTTTACCCCATTTCTAAATGATTAGCAAACGACTCGTGTGAAGCAGTTTGAAGATTCAGTCAGTCTAAACTCCTCCTTTCCGTGAGCCCTCACTGCTGTGATTGGTCAGATGGCGCGGTGATTTATGATTGGTCTATTATATATCTATTTTTAGAGAAAACTGAAGTGTTTTTTGACCTTGCATACATGTAAACCTGTTTTAAGAGACTCATTAAGCAATATTAGAAACCTTTAAAATGACATAATTGGACCTCTTTAAAAATATAATTTCGCGTTTCGTCCTATGTACTTATTTGGAAGGAAATCTGGACATTGGCGTTTTCTTAGCAACATGCTAGATAGTTAACTCGACTGACCGATTATCTTTTTCAAAACATCAACCTGTGTAATCTAACTGGATAACTGTTTTTAATCAACATATAAACTAATGTTTATAACTAACTTTGTTCATTTAATCTAAAGTTAAAACTTGTACATAAGGATAAAGGTTTGATAAACCTAAAACATAAGGATAAACTTGTACTTAATTTAAAGGTTTAAGTCTGTTTATTTCCGATGCTTTGAGCAGCCGTGTTGATTGGACATCACTCCGTATACAGCAAAGGAGCTTGGATTTGGGAATACCTAAATATATTATTTAGGAGTTGTGGTGAAATTTTATTTCTGTCGACAAACAACGTTCAAGTTCAAATACAAAAAAAAAGGAATTAGTAACAGCATCACCAGTAGCAAATAATGCAAATAGTGGTTTTAAAATATAATTTGAATATTTCATATGTAAAATAACCACTGTTAGCTGTACATAGTGCTGTTACTATTCATAACAACTTGCCGCATACCTTCAGAGATATGTGTTGTTCTTTATTTCCATAAAGAAACAATATGTTTTCAGGGAATTATGGACAGTTTGTACAAGTTAAATTTTATAATAAATGAAGATGTCATGTCTTTTTTTTCTTGGCAAACTGTAACTTTAAACCGAAGCTACTGTACTTAAAGAGCCATGACCTTTTTTTGTACAGTTATATATTACTATATATAATTATTACATCATAGTATATTATAGTTATATATAACTCCAATATCTGATCTTGTAGAATGTCCATTAAATAATTTCTTGTCATCACTTGCATTACAGCCGCCATAAAAGTACTTAAGAATCCTGTTAAAAATATGCAGCCAAATACAAACACATTTTCTCTCTGGTTAATAAAAGGTGGATAATACTATTAAATTGGGGGGAAAAGCAATTGACAGATAATCAACGACGGACTTTCCTTTGATTTTTTTTTCTGCTAATTCATACAAAGTGCTGTAGTCATGTAATTTTCTTGCAATGTACATTCTGTATAAAGGTTAATGACATTTTCAACCATATTCTAGTAGATAACGGTCATAATATTTAGATAAGGTAAAATAACTAGAGGAAAGCAGGATTACATCACTGTTACGGATATAAGGTGATACAGATAAAGACTTGTCTTAAAGCCTAAACTCTGACTCATAAAATGTTCACATACTGTATTTACTGGATTTCTGACTGGAGTTTAAATCACACTGAGACTTAAAAGTGAAAATAAAAATTCACTCCCGAATAAAATCTATACCTTTCACACAGAGCAGAGAGGAGTGACCTGTAAGCGTTAACCACACGACACACGTGATATTAATCAAACCGTAGCGCTCAGCAAAAAACGGCGAAGAGAACGGCTGTGTCAGGGGCTCTAAATCTCCAGGAGCGCCGTCTCTCTTTGCTGACGGAGCAAAGGAGAGAAAATAGACTTGTTTCTGAGATGAGCTCTGAGATATGAAGGATTTCTTATTAAAATAAACGATGGAAAAAACTTAGTAGCATTATAGAAATCAGACCCAGGCGCGCGTGCACACACACACACACACACACACACACACACACACACACACACACACACACACACACACACACACACACACAGCCAAGAAGAGCATTTGCATTTAATCTCTCTCTGTTAAATAAAATGAAAGAATTACTGGCACAGGAACTGTTTCCCTGCGAGTGTCTACTCATGTATTATAATTTCCTCATAGTTTATTCTAAATGAAGTGAATTGTGCACCATTTGCCCATCAAAAAAAATTAAAAGCATTGAAATTCTTTACTCACATGTTTTGGTTGCACAGAAACACTACGACCCTAACTCACATGTCTGAGCCAACTTTATGTAACGTAGCCAGTGTACGGCGTAGTTACTGACATACATCAGTGAAAGAGCTGAGCACAGCTTCCCGCTCAGGGTCGTTTATTTTTTTCTATATATTTTTAACTCCAAGATGACGTACAGTATAAATTTAGGTAATACAAAGTCTGCTTGTCCCAAACACCCTCGCTAGGGGCGAAACAAATCAAACTACAAGGCGTTCGAGTCAAACCAGGACTGTTGCGTGCAACAGTGTGCTCATACTGAACATCCTTTCAACACATACAACACAAACACACACACACAGTCCTGCTTGTCTTTAATCTTTTACAATGATATTGTAATGATATTACTAGTGTCGCCCACAGGGAGCTGCACATCAGGGATCTAAAGATAAATCTACTTCCTAAAGTCATTTCCTTATCGATGGCATAAAAAGCAGAGTTTGAATATACGAGGGCCATTCGAGTCAAAGTGGGACTTTATTTATTATTTTTACTAATGCACTTATCCCAGTGTGTCACTAGTTCTTGGACACCATCAAAATAGAACGCATCTCAGTACGCCAGTCACATAATTCATATCTAAAACGCCGGCCTCCCTGGAACTCCTTTAACAACTCCAAACATGTGAAATGTCTTGGAGCGAGGTCAGGACTATACGGGGAACGCGTCAATAACTCCCAGCCAAGTAACGTGCGAGTGGTGTTGCTGAATGAGCGCGTGAACATTTCACACACACACACACATAAAAACGTCTCTTTCACAAGCTGGCGATGTTGATTGGCTTCATTTACTACAAATTTCTTAAAATTTGTCCCGGTTTGACTCGAACACCCCTCATACCCCAGAATGTCTGTAACTTACCTGGGTGGAAGAGGACCACAGAGGGCTGCACAACAGTTTGTGAAAATGTTTCCGTGGCTATAAGGGTTGTAATTATCTTTCCCTCTTTTTGACGACCATGACCCCTTAATCTAGAGCGGAGAGAAAAACAGTCACTGTCAAAAACAAGGAAATGAAAGAGAATGAGAAGGCCTAAAAGTGTAGTGGTGGTGGTTTAAGGACATACACAGTAAGATTTAAAAATTATAAAATGTTCATTGTATTTGGCCAAAGATTTAGGATTCAAGCGAACTATTTTTAAAATCTGTAATTTTGTAGTGAGCAAACACGAATAAATGGGAACAATTGGCGCGATTTCAGCATAGAAACAATCGTCTCTGGCAGACACAAATTACACTGTGTTTGGTCTGTATTCAATCCAAAAAACATACAGCGGGTTACCATAGCAACGCCCTTTTAGATTTCTGGGGAATTTTTACACACAAAACAAGTTGGATAACTGTTCTCCAGATATTCTTCTTGTCGTGTGTTTGGTTTAATTACCCGACTCGTTAGAACAAGACTCCTGCCGCAGAGCTGTGATCGAACCAATGCATTTAATCTGTAATACAATAATGTTCTATATATTGCCCTGAATCTTCGCGTTGGAAATGGCGTCTTCTTAAAAACTCTCTGTAGCATGAACATTACAATCTTTTATGCTAGAGAGTTGAGAGCCACAGATTTCAAGGTCATACACCACGCCCTTCACTATACTGATCTAAAAACTGCTTCATAAAGATAATTTTTGTAAATGAAACAGAGTTACTGGACTGTTTTTGAAGACGATCTTAAATAACAAGTGATTTTAAAGTACAGTCGGCCGCCCAAATTCACAGGAGTTAAAAGCCTATAAATAGATATTTTTTATAGAAAAAAACCTAAATATGCACCAAAACTCTTAGTAGTTTAGCATTATATTTTACCAAAAAAAAAAGCCATGATTTTTTTTTTTTACTGATTAAATTAGTATATATAGTAGATTTAATATTTTACTATTTTCTCTTGCCATTTTGCTTCTCTTATTTCTTTTTAGGTCACAAACAGTGATTTAATAATTTCACTATTCTAATTTTGACGGATGTAATGTAATAAATAAATAATTTTGAGCCAAATTGTGAGGGTTTCCGCAAACAATTATAAATAAGGTTCTAAGGAAAAATCCACTGAGGCCGCAAACTCTGAACCACCACTTCGCAGGGGTCGACTCTACATGCAGTCAATCAGATTAGAGAGGGCGCATTTTCTACATTTTTTTTTTTTAACAAAATGCTTTCTAACTTTTATAGACATGAAAAATTTAAGAAATGTATTTATTGCTTTGCTTTATAATACATTATTGAGGAAAATGTATCTGCATTACTGATGTGTTTGCATTATTGTGTTACAGCTGTGACTTTTTTGGTTTTAAGGATGTGCATGCTTGCTAATGCACGTGATGTCTTTACATTAAGGCTGTGACATGTTTATTTTATTTACGTGACATTTCTGCATTTGAAACAGTACTTTCAAATTCTGCAGAAATTACTGAGGCATTGCTAACTCTTTGAAGTAAGCACTGAATAAACAAAAAAAAAGGCAGAGCTGAATATGAACGCACGCTCGAGTTCCCTGCGATTTGTTTTTCCAAGAGATTTACACATGCATGATAACATGAAGAAACAATGCTGTAGAAAAGAGTTACACAGAATTAACTCTAACACAAACACTTATTACTCACATCTTCATTGGTGGTCTGATTGGATCCAATAAGGTATGTGTGGAAGCCTGAGAGTCCCACGATTGACCACACGGAGAAAAAGCACACGACGACCTCCAGCACGGTAAGCAATGGTCAAGGAAAGAGAAAAAAAACGTAAGGGGAAAAATGCTGCCTAACAAACTCAGAAATGTGCACTATGCCCTAATTATCACCTTCAGATTGCTGTGCATGCAAATGATGAGGACAGAGTGGACGAGTCTGCACATCTGATAATTCCCTGGCTAACACGCTGACCTGTGAAGCTGACAGACACTCATTTCTCGCTTTGCTTAACGTGTGAAAGTGGAACTGAGAGTCGAATATCTCATCAACAAGTGCTGAAAAAATTTATTGAATCCTAAGTTAAAAAAAAATTCAAAACGTATTTTAAGTCTACTGACAATGTTTCTGACATGCACTTATTGGAGATGACTCTTTATTATGGCTAAATCTCAAAGCGAGTTCTAGTGGCAGAAATTATGTTCTTTTTAGTCAACATATCGTAAATATTAAATATAAAAAACATTTGGTTCATACATTTGGTTCATTTCTGTAGGCAAATGTGATAAATGTCAACCTACAACTGTACTATAAGCTGCTCTTTGAGTCAGTTTGTAGAAGCCATTTCGCTTGTAAAACAGAATTCAAGAACAAGTTTCAGTGGACTAGTCAGATAGACTGTCAATCAATCACAAAACTGTGGATTTGTGACAAGTTCTCCACACAACCCAGTTTCTGTTTAATGCTGTTTGCTTACGTTGGATGCAACAATCACCATTTGCTTTTTTTTTCCCCAATCACAGAGAAGAGCTCTCATAAGCAATCCCTTTATTTTGCTGGTATTTCTAACACAGCTACAAAAATCTCATTTCATTTTACAGCGCTACAAATTCCAAAAACCCAAGACATCCAGTACCTATTCATTGGTAATCCTAAAACCGTAAAGACATACAGAGAGGGAACCGTGCTGTAACTGTAATAAGGTGCTATATAACTATAATACAACAACCAGAAGTGGTTTAAATTTACCACCAGCATTTACTACACAGCTTGAGGGGAAGTTTTCGGAGGCAATGAAAGGACGAAGCAAAAACGGACCCTTATGCTGTTAAAGGATATCTGGCCGGACTGTCTTTGAGAGCGTTGAGAAAACTGCTACTTTGGGATTCTGTCAAGAGAGAAAAGACAAGAAATAGTTTAATCAGCAATGAAGACTTATAGAATCTTATTCGATACAAAAAGTCCTCGACTTACAAACATTAAAGTTACGAACGGATCTACATTTGTATCATCGCATGTATTGTACAAAAAACAGACACTGCAATCACCAGATAAAAATATTTACAATTATATACAATATTTTCAGTGTGTAAGTATAAAATGTCTAAAGTCCAGTATATTGTATGTGTGTGTTTGTGTGTGTTGGGGGGTGGGTGCTAGAGAAATGAGTCGGTTTCACTGGTTTCAATGCGAATCAGTCCGGGAGGACGATGATAGAAAATATTTCTCCTGTAAAGCTGTCCTGATTGTGAATAATCCTAATTTCAGAGTTCACAGTCCAATACAGTGGAAAACAGCTCTGAGACACAATGGCGCCTGTTCAAGCGCACAGTAAACACCATGTAGCATTGTCCCCACCCCTAGACGTCTTCCCGAGTTTCCTTTAAACAAGGTGGAGCTGATCCTGCTGCAATCCCGTGGGATTTCCCTCGCGAAATTGAGGCGCAGTCTCACGAGAGTATAATGCAGAACAGAAAAAAACAAACCTGTGTTTTTTTAAGCTTTACATTAGATAGGATCTGTGTCAAAGGGGTCTAAGACTTACTTTGTCAGACTTACGAACAAATCAGACTTACTGACGGAACTCGTTCATAAGTCAGAAACTTGCTGTACTGTATTTATGGGAGGGGGAAAAAAAGCCAGCTTACCCTGTGTTCTCATTTTGATGTGCTCACATAAAATCTGAGTAAAATCTATGACCGAGTTTTATTGTCAGATAGGACAAAAAACAAACCCTCAAGCTGGCATTAAACACAGAATGTTTATGGTTATACAGAAAAGAATCTAATCTGGTGAATGATCTGTGATGTTGCGAGCAGTTTTTCCATGAAGTCACAACAGACACGGGTCACCGTTGGATCCCGCAAGCCATAACTGAAAATGTTAACTATGTGGGCTTTGTGTGTTTCTTTCGCTCATAAAGCACAACTATACGGGTTGCCTTCGCATGCTGTAGTTTATTCCAACTGTCCTTTACTTGAACTAAAAAGGCCAAACGTTCTCCAGCATGACAGGGACCTCAATGAGGATGTGGTCAGTAGGCGCAATCTGAAATGTGAAATTAATATAATAACAAATAAAGCTAAATTAATACATATTTGCTGTTTGTTGTACGTAGTAGGACATTTTTATGCTGCAGGTAATGCTGGGATGTTCCACTCGCTCTCACACTGCGGGGAAGAAACACTGCAGTCCGTTTAATGTAGTCAGAAGAACCGCTAAAGAAAGTAATAGCTTTATACAATCCTGTCATGACTAATACCATGTTAAATTTAAACTCATCTTAAAAAATTGAATCCATCAGTTCAATGGAAGTTATAGAAGGAGGCTGTACAGGTCGTCCTCAACTTATGAACGAGTTCTGCTCCAAGAGCACATTCATAAGTCTGATTTGTTTGTAAGTCTGACAAAGTGAGTTTTATATGCCTTTGACACAAATATACAACGTAAAGCATACCAATCCACTTGACTAAATCTGTCCCCTGTCCCCACACTGCCTTCATCATCTGTCCAAAAACCGCAACTGTGCCTAAGGAAAAGAATCTCAAACATCTAATATAACAGTGTTGTCTTTGCGGCTTCAAATCGCGAGAGAAATCCCGGATGCCATTTTGTCTTAGCTGTTTTCCACTGTATTGGACTGTGAACTGTTTTGTTGAGGATTTTCCGAAATTAGGATTATTCATCATTAACACCTTTACAGGACAGACATTGTGACAAACATAAACACACACACAAAATATACCGGACTTTAGAATTCACTTACACACTGATAATATTGTATCGAATTGTAAACATTGCTATGTAGTGCATGCGGTCTGTTCCCATCTGGGGAAATTCATAACTTGAATGTTCACAAGTCAGGAACTACATGTAACGAACTGTTCTGTTAGCAATAATAAAAATATGTATTTTAATAAGGCTTTAAATTTTTTTCCTCAGAATAAATCTACTCTAATTAAAAGGTTTGACTTCAAATGTTAACATTTCAAGCCAATTAACCCAGACAATTTTTATCCCCCTCCAATCGCACTAATAACTCTTAAGATCATGTGGCAGGAGTAAATTCTGTGTACTTACTAGCGAATTAACCTCATTATAGACTTATCGTCAATTCTTATTTCCTAGAGCTTTACAAAACACTACAGTTGCTCTTTTCTATTTAGTATTCACAATTTTTTTAAAGAACCTTGTAACCGTCTTTAGGCTAAAGCGTTGGTTATTTTATTAGTTAGGGGTTGGCAGGTGTCGTGGGATAACGAGGGCAGCTCCAGAGACGTGCTTTAATAAGGGGCCAAGTGTCAGGACCTAGGTGTTTCGGTGCTGGCGCGGTTCCATGTGAGGAAAGTGCTGCAAGTCGACCGTCTGAAGTGGGTTGCGCATTAGAAAGCTGGAAAACCCTCCGCAGATCTCGCACATGCACACACACTCTAAATCACCATCATGACGCAGCAACCTCGACTTGCGGCACGATGGGAGAAAACATTAAGCTGCATGGGATGTGGCGTGGGCGCTCATTACCGTCTGCGGTGAAGCTTGAATACGCCGGTGTAGAGCTTGATGAAGCGCACGTCAAGATGTAATTAGTGAGAACGGAACAAAAAAAAAAGAAAGAAAGAAAGAAAGGATGAGGCAGCGCTTGTATCGAATTCCATTACTGCTCTCACCAGTACACGTTGCTGACTAGAGCAATCTCTGAATTTACTACTGATGTCTTAAATTCTTTTTCTCATTGAACATTCACTAAATAATGCATGTGCAAATGCTTGGGTTGTTTAAGTGCTCTTATGTTCATAAAATTAAGGGTAAAAAAATAAAAAAAAAAAAAAAAAATATATATATATATATATATATATATATATATATATATATATATATATATATACACACACACACTAGGATGATTTTAACCAAGCTTTTCTTTTTATTTTGTGAATAAATTTTGTTGAGACAAAGACCATTGTTAAAAGCGCTATATAAATAAAATTGAATTGATATTTATTAATTAAAGTATCTTTTAGCTGCTGATGTTGAGGCGTCGCCACTGTGGACCATCCGATTCTCACACTTCTTGGCACAGATTTGATGTCGAATCCCCTTCCTGACGCCACCCTCGCATTTTATTCGGTCTCAGGACCGACACTACATGTACTGGCTGGGTAGTATTTCCGTGGGCAGGGGTGGGGGGCGTGGCAACCCACCAACAACGGCTCGAACCCAGGTGAATGGAACAGTCAGTAATTGGTGTGGCGAGATCTAAAAATTAACAACCAAGAGCCATCTGAGCCACCCCGCCCCACTCTTTTTTTTTATTAACGTAAATACGTAGATAAGAGACCTGTTACACAAGTAATGGCAATAAACACCTCACCAGCCAGATTGGTCAGAAAGTGTTTAATCATATTAAGGAACAGTATTTTAAATAAAAGGTTTATGTTGATTATAACTCGTTCCTGCTACTAAGGTTTGTTAGAAAAAAAGTTGTAATAGTAATGAATTACAAAGAACTTGGTATGACAGATATATTTTTTTAATTTCATGTGGAATACTATATCTCCACTCTCAGAAACACCAGGTGGTTTTATTTAAAGGTGAATAAACATATGATGTTTTTTAAAGTCAACAAGTTATCGTGTTAAATAATCGTGATCTCATCCATATCGTTCTAAATGATCGCGATTATGATTTCCGCCTGTTTATTTAACTGTATGAAAGTCACGAGAGAGGAAACGAGAGCAGCAACGACTAGGAAAAACTGGTGTGATGTAAATCATAGCCAGGAATAACTTGTTTTTACAGCAGTTTAACAAAACTTGAACAATAAAAAGTATCAAATGCGCTACTGTTCTTTAATAATAATATAAATAAATGTTGCATTCCTAAGGTATGAGAGAAATTAAACAAATTGTTATATAACTCACCTTCATGACGAGGTCCCACCCCCCCAAACATTGATTAATTTCCTATAACAACATGCTCTGTGGTGTTTATTCTTAGTAAATTTATTTCCACTAATGATCTCTAAAACAAGACCAGATCTAGTTGTTCTCACACACACACACACACACACACACACACACACACACACACACACACACACACACACACACACTCTGTCTGTGCTCATTACTCCCTCACTCCAGTCTGTTCTCCACAGCAGGGTAAATCAGGTCTCAAAGCCAAAAACGACCACGATCACTTACTCATGATTATGTGCGTGATGACGAAGGCGAAGATGAAGATGGTGAGGAAGGACAGCGACAGGATAAACATGTAGAAGAAGCGGTAGTTCCTCTTTCCGACGCAGTTCCCGACCCAGGGACAGTGATGATCGAAGCGGTCTGCGCAGAGGACGAGAGGAAATCTATTTTTATATTCAATAGCAGGCAAAGTGGGTTAAACTTAATCCAGTGCCGCGTCGCTTAGAGCTGCTACAGAGCACATCGATTAAACGTTCAGCCACTCGGATGGGCAAGAAGGGCAATTTAGGACCAAAAAAAGAAATAATAATAATTTTTTAAAAAGCGCATTAATGAGCAGAAGTGGACGAGGGGGGATTATGGACCAGAGTGTTTGTGCTTGTGACTTTTAACACGTATAATCAAGCAAAAAACGATTAATTTGTATTGCCTTTCTTTCTGATATTTTTTTTACTTAACAAAAACAACAACATTGATGCTATTACCATTGAACTTTATTATTGTCCAACACATGAAATAGAAACTGGCAACCAAAAAAATAAATCACAAACCATCAAAACAAATCATCCTTTCTCAAAAAGAGATTAAGGTTAAACCAAGAATGCATTTATATCTAAAAAAGTCAACAAACAAACAAAAAAAAAGTTCAGCAAGCCACTTCATACTGATCGTTCTTATCCAAGCGATTCTACCTAGCGTCTGCTTCGTCTCTGCGCGGTGTGTCGCTCAACATCACCCGCGTGCCAAAATAGCTACTCACCCACGCAGTTATCACAAAGGCTGCAGTGCGATGCTCGCGGTGGTCTGAAGATCTTACAAGTAAAACAGTACTTGAGCTTCACCATCTGTCCGTTAATAGTGACCTCTCTTGTCCGTGGAGGAGGGCGGTACCCGGTGGTACTGGAACCATTGGCGACGTCTGTTAGGAGGAGAGAAGATTAGCAGTGTTAAGAACATCTGGGGAATATTCATGTTCAAGATCAAAGAGGTCAGAAAAGTCAGGCTGTAGCTGATGATAAAATTAATATCTTTATGAATAATATAGTCTAATAAAGAGACTGTAATCGGCTCGAACCCGCTAAAAAAAGATGAGAGGTTTTCTATGGGTTAGTTTTAATCTCAGATGTCCTTCATGGTTCAGGTTCGTAGAGTTCAATATGCTTTGTAGACTTTTTTGACCAGAATTTCTAACAGCTCTCTGCACTAACAGCTAACAACAAAAAATGTTAAAATTCTAGTATGATTTAGGGTTGATTGGATAAGACGGACAGACGATATAAGGTGTAAAGTAGACTATATCCCTTATTTACATACACAGTGAATGTGACCATCATAAACAATATAAACAGGACAAACCAAGGGCGCAGGGAGACGAGTCTCACAGAGGAGAGAGAGAGAGAGAGAACATAAAACAACGACACTAGGCTGTATTTTAAGTAGCTAAACTTACTGCTAAACAAACAAAAAACATCCAACTAAGACTATACTAAGCTAACCAGTAATACAGGGGAGTGTCACTCGCCTTCTAACAAAATCATACGTCTAAACCAGGGGGCGGCGACACTCCGCCAATTTCTTCTCTCTGCTGCGGCTCCCTGTGGCTTTGTGGATTTTAATGTTTTTTATTTTAGTTCTTAATTTTTTTTTTTTCCTATGTAATTCCAAATTTAAGGATTATGGTGACCTTGTAACATCAAAATCAAATGCGATAAAAGAATGATGGTGTATAATTAAATTTCAGCTTTTTAATTTCATAAATACGAAGAGGACTCGAAATAGACATCGAGTATATTATTTGAAAGTAACCTTAAAGTTATTCCTTGGTACACGGGTGGAAGAGAGCACCGAGTAACATAAAAAAAGCCAACAGGCTAACGAGTGGAAGAAAGAAGCAAAGAGAGAGAGAGAGAGAGAGAACAAGAGAGAGAGAACAAGAAAGAGAGAAAGCAAGAGAGAGAGAGAGAGAGAGAAAGAGAGCAAACATTGACATGTAACACACAGTTCTGTGCACTGGTCTTGTACACTCGGTGTGTTCATTATTAACTCAATACAAAAAAACAAAACAACAACATCTAATTTCCAAACATTAGACTTCCAGTAAAAACAGTTAATCTTACATTAGGATCTCTGCAGATCAGAAATGAAAGCAGCATATTATTTAAAACAAAAAAAGCACTTTTTAAACAAAAACAAAACAAAAGGAAAGTTTCTGTGTTTTGCTGCGTGAGAAGTGAAGCAGGTGTGACGATTCCTCAGAAGGGCTCTGAGGCTGAGCGGTGCGTTTCCTTATAAAACTACACACACACACACACAGAGTATCTGCCTTTTAATATTTGTTTTCCAGTAGAATTATTTTTCTTTTGAAGACGTCGTTGCTCTACAGGACTTCAGGTGCCTAAGACTTTTTGCACAAATTTTTTAAAGTAAAAAGAGAGTCATGTACGAGGGTGAGTCAAAAATTATCCGCACTCTGGCTGTAGAATTAATTTTGATTAAACTTTACAAAATACATAATTTTTTCGACATAATCTCTTTGCCTTTCGATACACTTTGTCCGTCTGTCAACAAGCTTTCGTATTCCCTCATTAAATGTTTTAGTCTGAGCTGTGATCCACGAACGCACCGCTGTCTTCAGTTCTTCATCAGGAGCGAATCTTCCTCCTCGTAGTTCTGCTTTCAGGTGACCGAACAGGTGACAGTCTGATGGAGTGAGATCAGGACCATAGTGAGGAGCTTTAACACCTCAGAGTGTCGACAGTGTGGAGCAGAAGTGTGTGGACGTGCATCATCACCTGAGATCACGACCCCCTCGGATATCGGTCCTCAGTGTTTAATTCGGAGTTTAGTCTTTAGCTCTTAGGTTGTCTCCGTCCCAGACTCTCAGGCTCCGTTTACTCTCAGACTCGTAGTGATGACTCTGCGTCCCGTCACCAGTAATGATTCTCTTTAAGAAGCTTTCACCTTTTTTGGAGTATCGCTCCGGATTTTCTTTGCAGCTATCCAAACACTTCTGTTTATAAACAGAAGCGTTTATACACGGAAGATTATAAACAGAACCGTTTATACACAGAAGATTATAATCTTCCGTGTGTCGCACCAGGTACACCCTCAGACCACAAAATAACAATCAGAATCACCACACGCTGCTCTTGTTCAATGAAAATCACAAGTGGGACGTCCATAGTTGCTCGCACCGCAGTTACAAGTGAACTGATGTAACACGTCGACAACTGCACAGCAGCGACTGGGGAGACAGGAGGCTTGAATGGAAAGCGCTGATGAGACAGTGCAGCAGAGAGGGTTAAAATGACAGGAGTGCGGATCATTTCTGACTCTCGTATATAGTGGAGAGGAGTATATGATGTTTCCATCTGGATCTGTAAGAAGTCCGTGTACACTCACTAGCCATTAAAACTTCTGAATTTAATTAGTTTTCACTTTATAAAAAAGCATGGATGTGTGTATATTAAACGGATTTACATAATGCACTGGACATCAATACTGTACGTCTTAAGATAAATATAGACTTAATGGAGCCTCAGCACTCTCTCACTCTCTATTTCACTTTCTCCCAACGAATGTAACGTTACGCCAGATTCCACATTACATAGTGATAAAGACAGTGCTTTAAAGGACGGGTCACTTTGTACTTTCCTGTACATTTTCATGTGTGAATGAAGGCGTTTTAGTGCTTCATCCAAACAAAATAAAGATTATTTACCATATTTAGCTGAAAGAAGGTGAAAGATGCAATACTTGATGTCGGTCTTATGACTATTTAACGCAACCAAATAAAGTATTTTTTCTAACTCCAAAATTGTTCCAATAGTTTTGCTCACCTAAAGAAACTGGTTCTCTTTGTTTAAACAAATCTAGATCTCTAAATATTAGGATTTTTTTTTTTTATTGTCTTGTTCATCTTTTGATCCTAAACTCAAATGTGTTTCGTGATGCGCAAAAAACACAAAATCGGCCTTGCTGTTCCAATACTTTTGGAGGAAACGTATACATGTTTACATCACGATCCAATGTTATTTCTTTACAATTTTACACAGACTTTATGTAAAAAATAAAATAAAACATACACACACCCATGAGCATTGCTCTCACTCCTATTGGACGAAAACCAAACCAAATTAAACTTTACATTTACACTGTCGATAAAATCCTTTTATCTTCTTCCCTAATGTCCCAAGGTTTCAACAGAATCAGTCTGATAAAATAAAATTTTGATTACTTCCAGAAATTGAACCAACCTAGTGCTGGGATTTCGTTCACCCGCCTTTATCTTTGATCACACGCACACAAACGCTGCGGTGACCAGTTAAAGTGTGTAAATGATTCCTCATGATCCTTTTTACAATTTGAGTCCTAGAATATGTATCACTGAAAAAGAAACCCTCCACAGATGTGATGACCTGGTGATTCAGTACATTCAGGTGGTCAGCTGACTTCATTTTATTGCCCCATAACGTTAC
This sequence comes from Clarias gariepinus, assembly GCF_024256425.1. Lineage (NCBI taxonomy): Eukaryota > Metazoa > Chordata > Actinopteri > Siluriformes > Clariidae > Clarias > Clarias gariepinus. Next base: position 1,117,154 of record NC_071112.1, on the reverse strand, counting down.
TGAGTCTAGACCTGAGTAACTGATCAACCCCAGATCATAACACTGTCTCCAGAGGCTTGTACAGTGGACACTATGCATGATGGGAGCATCGCTTCATGTTCTTCCCTTCTCACCCTGACACGCCCATCACTCTGGAATAGACTAACACCCCTATCTCACATATGCGGTTTCGTGCGGTGGCCGTAAGTACGGTTCATCATAATTCACCTCGAGTTTTGGGGCCATGAGTAGGTTTCCATTTTTCCACACAGAAAATTTTACGTTTCATTTTTTTGGCAGTCTTCGCAGCCCGTCCAGAACTTTGCGGAACATCGGCAGGCAATCACGGCGGCTCACCGCGAGTCAAACCTCACAGTTGAAATACGGGTATAATACTCATCAGGTCACATGACCTTTTTCTATCGCTCCAAAGTCCTATTAAACATACAGTAGCTCCCTGTTTCTAATCCTTACTGTCCTATTTTTATTTAATCAAGCAACTTCTAGTGTTTAAATGATCTTCATTCATAATTTCTTTTGAAGCCAGATTTCCTTCTCAAAGTTAACAGTTCAGAATAACGTTCAGGGTCGGAATATTCAAATCCTAACTCCAGTAATGTCAAATCTCTTTACTTGAGGCTGATAATTTGACTTTTCAGAAAACGCCAGTGTAATTTATTGCTAGAGTTGTGATTAAAAAGGAGTAATAATTAAAAAAATCCATACAATATTACACAGTTGTGTCTCGGTAGGATTTTCAATAAAATAAATAAATCAGTCATGCCTCAAGCGTGCACTGGAGTGTCTCTTGAGGGGGCGTGTCTGAATCACAGGGCTTTTCATCTCCCTGTTCCAGCACATTAAACGTTATATTCTCTACTACAGAGTTCCCAGTCGCAGAGTTATTTACTTCAGCCCCGTGACCAAAGCTATATTTATACCCGACACCATACACATACTTTATTATATCTGTGTTAAAGACTGTAATGAACGATGCAAGATGTTCCGCTGTACGATGCTACACTCCTACAGATATTGTGAACAGAATGACCGTCCTTATGGGATGATGTCATGGGACGATGATGTTTCCTGATTCAGCTCATCCTGCTGCTCATAAAGCATTCATCACTGCTTTCAGTTCATAAACTGAATATTCATAGACATACAGTATGACATCGTTCCATGTACATTCTGCATGACATTACGAGCGGCGCTAAAACTCGACAGTATGATGATAAAGTGTACACACGCACCTTTTCTTCCCTCCATTAAGCAAACAGTTCTGCAATTATATTGAATCATAGAGTCATTAATGCCCATGTGAAACGGAGAGAGTGATTTTATACAGTAAGTTCCCTGGTGCAGGCGAGTGTGTGAGTGTAATAGATATTAAAAACGTTGGGCAGCAGGTGGAGACTGTAGGTGTGAAAACAGAGACCACGGTGAGAGAAAGAGAGGGAAAAAAAAAATCAATTCACAGTGTAGTTTTTCTAGCCCATCCTGATCAATGCACATTGTGTTCTCTTTATCTGTGAGGCACAATTGATCTCCCTCTCTTTCCCTCTCTTTCAAGCTTTCTTTATATTTCTGCTGTCAGGATTCGAACACAAAGTAACAGACTGTGTAGGAGGTGACAAGTTCCCTCGAAAGGCAAATCCAAAAGGAAATAAAATAAAACGCTGCATTCTTTAATTACTGATTAACACCATATATTAAGCCTCAAGCAAACAAAAAGCAAATTCCGAGCAGATCTCAGAGTGGAGTCTCATGACTGACTCCAGCACCAATGTACTCTCTCACAGCTTGAGAAACACCTAACTACTGCAAGAATATGCAATCTTAACACTATATTGTATTTCGAAAAATAAACAAATAAACAAATAAATAAATAAATAAATAAATAAATAAAAAATAGTAACTTATGAAGTCTTATGAACGTGCTCCTGGAAAAGAACTCATTCATAAGTCGGATTAGTTCGTAAGTCCGTCAAAGTGAACCATATACACCTTTGACAGAAATGTTTAACGTAAAGCATAAAAAAAATCTTTTATAAAGAGCCTGAAAGACATCTGGAGGGAGGGACCATGTTACAATGTGACAATGTTTGTAAGTCGGGGACTTACTGGGTATAATAAACTCACAAAACGCTCGATCAATGATGAACAAATCAATAGCTGCAGTGCTCGGGCCGGCCCAGGCTATCGTTGAAGATCTGCTAGGCATTTAAGTTTATAATACTGATTGTTATTTAATCACAACTGTCTGGTGGATCAGTAAATAAGTCCCCCTTGATTAATATTCATTGTGCATCTTTGTTTTTTTTTTTATCAATGTGTCTGCTTGTGTCCTGCAGTGGGTTGGCACCGCACTCCGAGTATACAAAATCTAAAATTTGTACTGATGAAAAGTGCCAACAGATATTTGACTCCGTCCTCTGGTCCAGGATCACAGTCCTCCGTTTCTGTACTACAGCTGCATGGAAAATTCAAGAAAAGAAAGTTACAAGTAACTTGTAGAATGTTGAGTTTTCATGCTTTTTGCACAATTAAGAATGTAAATGTTCAATTTCCCGCATAGTTAGATTAACCGTGTTTTCAGGAAGTTCGGCTGGCGTCACCTCAGTATTTCCATCTGCGTTCCTTGCATCGCCTTCCCACTCAGTTTTCAACCATGAATCTACTCTATGTCCAAATCATAGGTCATGTGGACTTGAGGGTAGCGAGTGATGTAATAGACAAACTAAAATCTAATTTGAGGAGGTACTGTACATACAGCATCTAGACTGACGCACAGCTTTAGCACAGCTCTGGGTGCTCAGTGAGGTTGAGGTCAGGGCGCTGTGCAGGTCACTCAAGATCTTCCACTCCAGCATCAACAAACCATGTCTCCATGGCCGTGACAGCTTCCTTGAGCTAAAACACATTTGTGCCGATTAGTCACAATGAAGGAAAACTGTAAAGAAGGAACCACGTACGGGTGTGATAGTCAGGTGTCCACAAAAAAGTTAATGCACATCTCTTATCACAGTTAGCAGTGCTTGTTGCTAACAAAAGTTTGTCAGAGTCCGAGATTTCCCCCTAATCTGTAGCTCGATCTCATTCAGGCTGAGCTTCTCACTTCCTCGTTCGGTCGACCGTGTCAAACTTCATCTTCATTATATTCAGCAGGACGCTATTATGAGAGTAAAAATGTTTCCATTTCAGCCACCATCCTCCAACAGCGATGGACAAATGAGCAGCCCAGGCCGAGGAGTTTCCATATCCAGGCTGTTCGATTTATACTCTTACAACAATATTAGAGCAGCACCGACATTAAAAAACCTTTAAATTCAGACTGGAAAGTTCACCACTTTTCACACGCTTTGACATCTGGCCGAGAAAAAAATCCTCTTTATTCTTTTTCTTTTATTATTTATTTTACTTTTTAAGTTACTTTTATTGATTACTTAAATAATTTTTTTTCTATTTTTGTTTTTCATTTTATTACAGTTTTTATTAACTGTCACAAACTGATTTTATTTGCTTTTTACATAGTTAAGTAAAAAAAAAATTGGTGTTTAATCCTGGTTGATTTTGTTTTTTTTTCTCTCATTATTGTACAGCACTTTAGTCAACTTCGGTCGTTTTTTTAAACGTGCAAACTAAATTATTATCAGAAGCAAGTTAAGAGAAAAACAAAAACTCTGACATTCTGTTTGGTGTGACTCATCAGGAGCTGTGTTGAAAGAGGAGACTGATCACACACTTGTTTTCAGACTGTAGCTTTGATATGCCCAGTGAGCGAGATATTAAATTTTTAACTTGTCCACCTTTGATCCTGACGGAGTACAGGCTTTATTTTATCCACTGCCGTAAACAGTTAAGTTTTAATTAAAAGACGGCACAGAGAGTGGAATGTAGTTACTTCAGGGAGTAAAAGAAGGTAAATGAGGCTAATGAGTAGAGACGGCAGTTTATCAGGTTTTTAAAAAAAAAATTTTTTAAGAGATTTAGGATGAAACAATATAGTTTGATTTGGCGTTGTTGATCCATGAATCTTGCCAACGTTTAGATCTCTCCTTTACCTCACTCCTCACACAGACATAACATTACATTTAAACGTCAAAAAAGTCTAATACTCTAGGTCAATCTTTACATACAAAAATACTCATCTTAATTTTTTTTTATTTAAAAGCTTATGTATCAAAGGCAGTGCTTCTCACAGGTCTGAAATATACTTTATAGGATTATATACAGTATAGGGTTATATGTAGTGCACAGGATTGTGCAACCTAGGGAATAGGATGAACTGAATTTTATTCAATTTTAACCAACTATATAAACATGACTTAATAAATAAAATAAAATAATAAATAAGTCACATAGGCAAAGAAATGGCCTACCTGTTTATTCTGCTAGCGCGTAAGGGAAGTGTCCGCTACTAGTTAATCAATCGCGGATAGCAGATGGACAGATTTTTTTAAAGTGTCTGAAACTATACTCTGTGTGTGGGGAAAGATTAAAAAGCACTGAGCTTATATTAGCTCACAGTAGCTTTTTTCAGTAATCTCTCTCTCTCTCTATCGATTGTGAACATGCCGTTTTCATCTCCTGGTTCAGACACCTGTAACGCTATTAAGCGTGTCACAAGGGAAACACAATTACACATGATTGTCAGCATGTCGCAAAACTCCTGTTTCAGACATTACACACCACCGTGGTTAGGTCACGCAAAGCAATGCAGAAATGTAGTGAAGTACAGTGAAAAAGTACAGCTGTTTGTTTTAGGATGTAGTCAGGTAAAAGTAAAAACTATCTTTTATTACAACTGCTCAAGTACTGTAAAGTACAGATACTTGTACCTGATATATTTACTTGAGTACAGTACTAGGTAAATTTACTTACCTACCTTACAACTTTGGTTGTGAAGGAAATACGACCTGCAAAATATTTTCCAGCACAGCAGTATCAGCGTTGGAAACTGCATTTTTACTTAGTATTAATCTCTCTCTTTCTCTGTCACTCAGAGAGCTTAACAGCCTTCCTCAGTAGAAAACTTCATCAATTCGTGCAGACCTGCTGTAATTTTTGTCCTGTTTACATTTTTATTGTTGTATTTAACTAACTGTCTTTCTGAACAGCTGAAGGAGCATTCCCAAAGATAGGCGTGTATTTATTTTTCATTTCCGTATACTGCAGCATGTTTCAAAGAGATTGAAACCCCGGTGTTTTTATTTTTTTTAATATTTGATAGCCTCGGTATAAATGATTCCATGCCGAGGGCAACGATATTCAGTCTGAAAAATACAGAGATATGATTTTTGCTTTATATCACTCTCCTTTAAAGGGAGACTGATGAACAGGACAGTCACAAAGGAAATGCTTGCTCTGAGTCAGTGCACTGAATCCATCAAAGCCTGTACTTCCTTTTTGCCTTCTTTCTCCATCTGCTGTACTTCACTTTCTGTACAGTCAGTGAGAGCTCTGTTCACTTCAGTCTGTGCAAAAGGACAAAAGATAACGCACCATGCACAGAAATACCGACCATAAAAACAGAAAACAAAGGAAACAGTGTAGAAATATTGAAATGAGAAAACGGTTTTACTATTTGCCTCAAATTTAATCATCAGATAAATAATAAGATAATTGGTAACACTTATTTAAATTTGTTTTTGTGACCCTTTTTAAAAAAAATAATCCGCCCCATTATAAGTAATATTTAAAAATCATCACCACCAACGTGTTGAATACTTTATTAATTAATTAGGAAACAAACAACAGTGTCTCGTCTCTGGGAACAGCTCCAGCTGCAAGGACAACCTAAGATCTATACTAAATGTAATACAAGTCATCCCCGGCTTACAAATGAGTTCTGTTCTGGAAGAGTGTTCCTAAGTCGGATTTGTTCTTAAGTCTGACAAAGTGAGTCTTGTACACCTTTGACACGAATATACAGTACAATGTAAAGCATACTGATCCCCTTGACTATATCTCTGTCCCCTTTTCCAAAACTGCCATCTTGTGACCAAGAACCATAACCGCGCCAAAGAAAATGAATCTCGCGCGTCAAACATAACAGTGTTGTCCCTGAGCCATTAAATCGCAAGAGGAATCCCAGATGCCGTTTTGTCTTAAAGCTGACCTTAGACATTTTACACACTGAAAATATTGTGTCTAATTGTAAATATTGGTATTTGGTGCATTGCAGTGTCTATTTTTTGTATGATATTGTATGATATATATGCTACTTCCATGATTTGTTTACATCTATGAATGTTTGTAGAACAGCGGTCTGTTTGTATCTGCGGAAAGTAACCTTGAATGTTCATAAATTGGGGACGACCTGTATTAATTTAAGCATGGACTGACTCAAAGTTCAGTCTGCCAAAAATAAAAATAAATAAATAAATTAGTGTCAAACTGCTGTGGAAGTTAATTTATACAATTCATAATGGCTGACGTTAGCGTGTGCCGTAACAACTACTTTTCACCCTGAGTCACAAGACACTTCCTTGTCGATGATTATTTTCCCATAACATTATGTCGCATTGTGTTTTATTCACCATTTCATTTGTGTTTGAAACCCCTCAGCACTACTACATCTTAAAAAGTATTATCTTTCTGTTTTACTAATCACGCTCTCTGTACACTCTGGTGACATCATTACGAGTACACCAGGAGATCCGAGCAGTCAGTTTGGCACTAATTCCGTCTCGAACGCCATCAGAGAATAATCCGTGTCAATATTTTAGTAGGTGGATCTGAATCTGAGCCAGAGCAAGCGCAGTTTGTGGCTAAGTGGCTTCTCTTCTCTTTCAGCCATTATTTACATATTGACACAAAACACTACGCCAAGTCTCACTGACGAAATTATCCCGAGCTCCAAAGTGCAGGGATCAGGAGGTTTCACAGCAATAACTGAGCACACACTCCGCTCAGACAGGGATTTTGCTCCCTTTTCAGCAGCACACACACACAAATGCTTCTAAGTAGAGCGACTTTAAAAAGGAGTCAGTTTTATGACATTGGAATGTTGGCGTAAATGTGAAAGTGTCCGTCTCTAAACAAATTCGACGAGCAGACTCCTTTCAGTTCAGTTATCAGGGGGTTTGTCAGAGTTCTGCAAAACAAAAAATGCTAAATATATAGTTAGGTTTACATTCAATACTCAATACTGCGGCCATAACACGCTCTAGTCATTATAAATCTCTGTGCCTAATGCACTGCATGTGTCGGCCAAACCATTTTCCCTTAATTAAATTAAGTGTGAGCAGATGACCAAAGATCTATTCACAATCACGAACATCAACACGTTACACACTCCTCATTTCCTTATATGTTGTTTCCAACGACTCAGGACTTGAATAGTTCTCAAGGCTTCCTGAAGGATGTTTTATTGTCTTTCATTATGTCCACTCCAGTCGCTACCTGATCAGTTTCAGAGGAATGTTTTTTTGTTTGTTAAGCCACACAGTAACCTATTCAAGTTTTAAAAATCATCCAACTTAAGTCCAGACCCAGTGAGAAACAGGTGCAGATAATGACAGACGATCAGACCGGCGATTAGTAACTGCTGATGCTTAATGTTAGAATAGACGAGAGGGAACTAGTCTCAGACCTGTTCATTACACACACTTACACTAGTCTCAAAACACTGTAAGCGCAAAATAGTCGAGAAAATTAGTACGTTAGAAGCCGCACACGTGTGTTTTGAGACTTTGGAGGCCGTACAAACATCTGCGTTTCTTGATAATCCTATTGTGTTCAATTTGATTTAAAGGTAAATGTTTAACTTTTGTATTTTAAATTATTTTGTAGTGTTTAAATGCTGCACTTAATTTATCATGAATTTTTTTTTTTTTTTATGTTTAAAATTGTAACAAAATCGGAGGGAAAATGTAAGGTTTTTTTTTTTTTCAGGAAAAAACTAATCTAATCTTTTAATAGTATCCACACTGAGGTATCGTGATATCGAATCTGGAGGTGACAAGTGATTTCCGCGCTAGTTGCTACTACTTTTTGGTTTATTCAAAAATGTCTTACGGATCAACACTGAAAACATGACACTGAACTGTTTAACCATGTAAGTGGATCTTCGTCTGAAATTGATGTCTGACCTCCTTTGCATTATATGATAAAAAAAAAAAACAGAAATTCCATAATAAACTTGTAAATTTTAGAAGAATTTGTTTTGCAAAATAAACTGCAGGTTACAAAACATGCTTATTATCACAAAGTGTCTCCTTAATCACTGTTCTGTGGTCCGGCCTTACAACATCAGGACACAACCGCGGTTCTGCAGTGCTGACAGACTTATTTATAAATGACTTCAGTGCTTTTGTCTTGTCTGGAATGATTCTTAACACAAAGTATTAACACATGGCAGCCTTTGAACTTGAGACCACAGAGAGATCATGTGTTTCCTACTCGCAGCTTCAGCCAGATTCATGCTGGAACTCCAGAGGTCAGAGGAATTCAGTCTGAAATACTGCAATACAGAATACAAGACGTTCATGTAGTATGTGTGTGTAAGCGTGTGTGCGCGCGTGTGTGTATTTACTTCAGGTTTTCTAGATAAGAGAGGTCTGATGCTACAATACCTCAGATGAGCACTCTTTACAGCCGTGATGAGGAGAAAATCATCTCAGAGTGAACACGAGCTGTGAATAAACGAGAGCAGCAGCAGGTCACATGGAGCATTTCACTCCTGCCAGCCAAGAACAGCAATCTGAGGCTGCAGAGAAAACCATCTCACAGAAACTCAACTCACAGGGAGAGACAGAAAAAAAAAGAAAAGAGAAAAAAAAGGAAAATGTCCAATCTCAAACTGGATATTTTTGGGGACTTGGCAGCATTTGGAGTAAAAACTCTAGAGATTCGCGTTAAAATCCCACAAAATGGATCAGCAGTTTCTGGAACGCCGGTCCATCTGGCACTACGGCCAAAAACGGAGAGATAACGTTTTTCATTATGCTGGTGTGTGATGTGAACATTAACAAAAGCTCTTGACCTGTACCTGCTGTAACAATCATAACTGCCAGTTGGAGTAGAACAAAACTACAAAAACCAAAAAGAACAAACAAAACAAAACAGACACACAAAAACGAAATAAATAAATTAGAGGCTTAGTATTAGTGCTTTCATCCTTATGTTTTCTGTAGTAATAGTATTACTAATATAGATATTAGTTTCTACAGTATTTCCATACTCATTTACATGGACCTGTATGGTGGACGCTAATATGGAAGAGAACGTTACAGAGTAGGTTTTGAGCACAAAAAATGCTTCTGTGATGTATTGTGAGTTTTTGTGCGTGTGTGGAAATATGCATTTTTTTAAAGCATTTTTTTTCACATTTGAGGCAATAACATTGCAGTTCCTCTATGATTCTACAGGTGGTGCACTCTAAACTACTCACACATTGGCAGGCAGCACAGCGCCCTGGTGTGGTAGGAGCAAATTATTTGTTTGTTTAAAATTATAACCTCCCCCTTGGTAAAGCATACCAATTCCCATCCTCCACACAAAAACTGTAACTGCGTCTAAGACCATGAATCTCACACAGGTGAAATGGTAAAGTGTTGCGTCTGTGCCTTTAAATCGCGAGAGGAATCTTCAAAGCTGTTTTCCACTGTATTGGACTGTGAACTCTTGTTTTGTTGAGGATTTTCTAAAATTAGTATTATTCTCCATCAGGACAGCTTTACAGGACAGACATTTTCTATCCCCGTGCTCCCGGAATGATTTATTAAAACATTTTATACATTCACTTCCACACTATATATTATAATATAAGGAAATAAATATTGGTATCTGGTGCAATGCAGTGTCTGTTTTTTTGTACAATTTAGGTGAGCTACTTCCACTACTTGTTCCTTATCTGCCAAAATTTGTAACTCAAATATTCATAAGTCGGGAACTGTACACCATAAGGATATTTAAGGTTACCAAGAACGAAATGCAATATGAAAATACTACATTCTCAACACTTTAAGCAGCAGGTTGGGTAAGCAGCAGAAAAGCATTGCTAAACAATAAAACACAGAGGAGGGTTTAAGTCTTTGTTTTCCAGACCACTGTAAGGCTGGATGTCTTTACAAATAAAGAAGGCCATGGCATCAACGAGCATCTTTAAATGAGTGAAGCTGCTAGCCAGCAGGGAATGAAATAAAGTTGCAATACTTTGCTCACCGCTCTCAAGGGTGTAGTAGCCGGAGATGACTCAGAACCCGAGGCACGAGCAGACGGCAGCAAGAGCACATCGTGTCACTGCTTCAGGTGAGTTATAAGGTTAGGTGTGCCGCCTGTGTACTGTATATACGCTTAGACTCCTCTATGCTTGTTGTTACTTTATCGTAAAAGGAGGTCTAATTTAGAAATAATGCTAAAATATTAAATTACCGAGTCTGTCATGTTTCTAAATAAATGCAGAAAACATCTAATAACCAAATAGATTTGATTTTATTGATTTGAACATCAGACGAATCTCCAGTTCTTTCCAAAATGGCATTGAATGACAGCTGCTCTGCCGATACACTCCCATCACACGTGTGTTAATGCAGGGACACAAAGTGTATAGAGGAATAAAAGAATTTATGGAGAGATTCTTTTGCAAAACAATCAACTCTAGGGTGGTGATAATTCTGACTCACGCTTGTTGATTATTTCTCCTTAAGAGCAAACCTGCTGTGTTTTATTTCCTACTAGCATTAGTATGTGTTGTTGATGGTTAAAGAGTTTGTTGAAATAATTAAAAGGTTAAAGCTAAAAATAATCTGATGAGTTTTAATGAAATCAGCAAAGTCAAAGAAATCATATTCTGTAAGGTTGAATACCTTACACCTTGTTTACACCAAGTTGTGCTTCTTTCGTCGTCAGACAAATACACTCTCTATTTAAAGTAGATTATTACATCCACTATGTTTTATCTCATAGTGGCGCTTCACATTACTGCTATTTATGTAAAGCTGTAGCTATTGAATATTTTAGTAATCGAGTATTCTACTAAAAAAAATAAATCAATTAATCAAGTAATCGGATTGCTTAATTATTACTTAATTTTGCTTAATTAAACAGCAATGTAAAAGATATAAGTAAAAAAAAATGTTTTGGTTTTCTTTTTAGAAAAAACTACTTTTATTTTTTAAATGCATACAGCATTTTGTCAAAAATAAACATCGTCAGTATTCACAATACAAGGAATAGCTTAAAATTAAATAAAATGAATTAAGTGCATTACAGTGTCATACATTCTTATTTTAAAGCCTTTTCTCAGATGTAAAAACGAAAAAAGGTATTTCAAATGACTTTAAGACATGTAAACTTTTATATTGCTTATTTTATAATAAAAATAGTTTTGTGTAATTTTTCATCATAAACAATATTTATTCAGTGTAAACATTTTTGTATTAAATGATAAATCCCTGCAAAATAAATGGCACAAAATAAACATCATACTATATTATATGAGAATTTGCATTATGTGTCTTAATTTTCGTGTATTAATTTGTCACGTGCCTAGGGTTAATTATACTAGTAATAATATATTTGATAAAAATAAATTTTTTTTTTTTTTTGGTGTCCTAATACATTTGATTGGGATTATGTAGGGGGGGGCAATCCGTGGCAGGGGGGCATTTTAGCGCAACACACACATTACAAAAATGATACGAAAAACACTACGTTGTGCAACTTAACTTCAGAACTAAAAGTTTCAAAATTTACGGCTCAGGCATAACATAAGCCTTTACTGACAATTTCGGTCATTTCTCTTGGCTCGCAGAGATTTTTTTATTTATTTCTCCCTTCCATTTTGCAGCCCGCAACAGAACACTCCCTCAAATCAATACACAGCTAACTGTTTGCGCCACTTGGCTCTGTTGAGTGACGCGTACAGCCACGCTCACCTCAAGGGCAAAAGCGCTATATTCGTCTGTGAGGTAACCTGGCAGAAAAAGCCTCCGAGTGGCGCAGTGGTAAAGTGCTCGCCCTATCATCCGGATATCGCTAGTTCGATTCTCGGGTGATGCTGTAACCTCTCGTAGCCGAAGGCCTAGAAAGATCGACTAGTCAGATTGGCCGAGCTCTCTCAGAGCTCTAGTTTTCCGTGAATATACAAAGTATGCGAAACACAAACACACACAGCATGGCTTACTCCAAAAACAGGCAAGTAGACTATGAAAACTGAATCTTTAAAGATGGATAGACAGATCATTGCATGTTTTTTCTTCATGACGAAAGTCAGATTGGCCGAGTGCTCTTAGAGGGGAGGGATGAGAGGTACTTCATGCTCCCACATTAATCACAGCTCTACAGCCAATCAGAGCCGTCTGTGAGCTCGCGCAAGTGGAAGGAGCGGATAGCGCTGTCCTCCAAGTGTGTTACTCCGCCCCCAACGGTGTGTGAGCGAGCAGTTCGAAAAGATGAAGTCGGCTGGCGTCAGTAGTAGCCTTAATGTGGGACGGGGAGGAATTGGACAGGACTAAATTAGGGAGAAAAATCAGGGGAAAAAAATAAATAAATAAAAAAGACTCAAAACTGTTCATAACTTTATTTCTACTCAACATTTTGATTAAATTTATGGCGCAGATTTACCTTCAGGACTATAAAGCACCCAATCTATTAAAGGATCTAAAGGATTTTTAAAACCTCACCTGGTGCACACACACGTATACACACAGACAGAGTAAAGGTCATGATGGCCCATCAGCAAGCGATTCTGAGCATCAGTTATAAACGTGCTGACAGATTAACCTCATCTCACCTCGCGCTATCTGTGTCAGAACTAACGGTGTGCATGGAGTGTTGTGGAAACTCCACTATCTCTGCCTTACACATGCCGAGGACTGATAACCGCCGCTCTGACAAGGCTTTCTGTGACGGGAATGTGACGAGCGGGTGAAACTCTCTGTCACACACAACCCGCCTGACACGTCGAATAAAAATCCTGCACAGACAAATGACACCGCTAGAGGCTGTCTGACAGGGACAGAGGAGGTAAAGAGGAAAAAATAATTTAAAAAGACAGAATAAAAAAATAACGCAGACCTATCTGCCTCTCCAGGTCCGCGGCTTCATCCGGGGTGGCTCTGGGCAGGACGCCGGGGTCACTGAAGCTCGTCCTAAGTAACGTCCCAAGCACGAATAAGAACAGCACGCCGCCGACCACGGGGATCGCCAGACTCAGCTTGGCCGCCAAAAACTGACAGCTGTGGAGGAAATAAAAGTTTAACAAACATATCAGAACTGCAGATCTAGTTATCCCCCACAGTCTTAAAAAGTCATTCATACATGACCAAGAATGAGCTCTGTGAGGTAAAGAGCATGTGAGAGCTGCAAAACAAGATAAATACTTTACAAAATGTATCTGTGTACAGTAACAAATAGTACAGTATCTGTGTACAGTAACAAATAGAACCGTGATTAATGTAATTGAGCAATTTAATCTCGCTTTTTCATACCTGTACATACATGAACTTTATTTACAAACTACACAAATATGTTTCTGTATTTGGAGTCGCATTTCACTCTTGTTTCTGGTCGATTAAAAAAAGAAAAAGGATGCATTATTTATTGTTTTTATAGTAACCCCTAATTCACAGGGACTTGTCCGGCAGAAGCGCTGCACAATGTATAAAACTAAAACTATCAATAATACATTGGTCTAAAAAGTGTTGCAGATTAACAAAAGAAAAGTGTTTAGAAGCTATAATACGGTGGAAGTTGCGAATGTTTGTTTAACATTTATGGAAGGAGTCTAGTCCGTTCTGTAAAACTCTAACGTAACACAAGTTTCTTTAGGATTCAGTTAAAAAGATTATTTTTTACTTTTTTATTTGTTGCAAACACTTAAAAAGCATTTTTATGTCTCATTAACAACAGCTACAATAACCAGCTGCGATAAAGTCAAGTAAGCTAAAACAGGAATTCACTAGCATGGTGCCCCTTCATCAAAATATTTAAGAAATTAAATAATTCTTGATTATGCAATTTAATTGATATTTTGCTGGCCAATTCCGCCCTCCGCAGCTGGCCAGTGTTCACATCACACACACAAACACACACACACCAGAATCCACACAATTTAAATGTGTAGTTTTCTTCAATCCTAGCATTAAATGATATTTCCTCTATTTTCCGCCGTGTATTATTTCGAGCTGTACGCCGCACACTGCCAGTGGAGGAAATATCCAATCTGTTTAACTCGGTCGACTCACCGTTTAACACCATTATCTAACCTAACTGAGAGTTCCAGCTTAATCCTATTACTCCTGCACTGTTAGCTGCACATGACGCTAATCACATTAGTTTAGATGATGATCTTTTTTTCACGTCCTGCCTCATTAATCAGAGGCAGCCTGTTAGCCGCACATTCTGGTGAGTGGAATAAAAACACAGCCGAATCTTCTAGCAAATATAAACACGCCCTAAAGACATTACAGCAAAAACACCTTGAGAGGAAAACAAAACAAAAACATTACTGGACAAAGTGCTAAAAATATTGGCATCTAAAAAGCTACAGCTCTATTGTTTGCATTACCTCCAAACATGAATAGCCCTACACTAGTAAACTAGCAACACCCTAGTAACCATCTGGATTGCCATAGTAACCACCTAGCTATACCTGAGTAACCACCTAGCTACACCTGAGGAACCACCTAGCTACACCTCGGTAACCATCTGAAATACCATGGTAACCACCTAGGAACACCTCGGTAACCATCTGAAATACCATGGTAACCACCTAGGAACACCTCGCTAACCATCTAAAATACCATGGTAACCACCTAGCAACACCTCAGTAACCATCTGAAATACCATGGTAACCACCTAGGAACACCTCGGTAACCATCTGGATTGCCATAGTAACCACCTAGTGCCACTCTAGTGAAATACCACTATCTACGAACAATCTGGAATGTCGCAGCTACAATTTTTTCCTTCTCCACTTTGTTTCAGCTCAGTCATTGATCGTCATATGTCTCACATATTTGATAATTAGATGAAAAGAGGACTGGAACCCATGACCCTGACCCGCTCAGGCTGTGTATAAGCACTGGGGCATTGAGTACTGGATTTCAGCGCATTTACACAATAATGTCTTGAAAACCGTTGTAGAAATAATTAAGTGTTTATTAGATTTTTAGTTTTCTTGGTTTTCCCAGGTTAGGAAAACTTCGTGCTCCTTCGACCAAAAAAAAAAAAAAAAAAGTTTAATGCGGAACGCTCGTAAGCACGCAAGGGCGAGTCACTGGTTCTTATGACGTGTAACAAGAAACAAACACATCTAGCCTGTGAACGTTGAAAGCCGACACAGAGCAATAATTACTTACGGCTGCCTGGACTATAACTATAAATACAAGAGCTTTTGAGGTCAAGTTAAAGCGGTTTCCCCATTTTCCCACTTCTACTACACGGTGAGAGAGAGACCCAGAGTACGAAACTAAACCAGAGAGAGAGAGAGAGAAAGAGAGAGAGAGAGAGAGAGAGAGAGAGAGAGAGTGTGTCACCATTACACCAGGAGTAACTAGTAAGTACTAAAGATGGGGGAAAATATTCACGTATTGCCACACCGACACCAGAATAAGAAAACAAATAAATAAAATAAATATATATATAAGTAAATTATATCATATTATTTTTTACATTTACAGAACAGATGAACTGGTCAGTTGGTCAGTGAGCAGAACTGTCTGGTTTTCAGTTTGATTGGTCATGACCGGTGATCAGCCGATCAGATATAAATGATTCTGTACCGAGTTGCGCAACAGAATAGCGCACGTTAAAAAAAATCATGCACGTTCAAATCCTTTGATCTGCCTTTTTCTTCAAACTTAGTGAGTGAATTAGTCTCAAATCTGCTCATTACACACACTTACACCTGTCGCAATCACCCTTTAACTCGTGTGAAAACCGTCAAGTTGAGTTTCGAGACTTTGGAGGCGTTTGAGGGAATAAAACGTTGGCGTTTCTATATAATCCTGGTGCACTCTGAACTACTACCCCAATCTCACCTATGCAGTTTAACTCACGGTGAGATGCGGTGTTAGGCATCGCATAATTTTTCATGCGGAAAGATGGAAACATAATCGCAAAAATCTTGGAAAAAATTTCAGGATTATTAAGAAATCGTGATGCTTGGTGACTGCTGATCCCTGTCATCACGAGTAAGTAGAATAGAAACATTTTACAACATTTATGAGATTTTTCTCCTAAATACTAAAGTTCTCATGTTAAGACTTGCAGTAAGTCTTAGTCTTAAACCCGCTCGTACGGAGCTTGACAGATGAGATCCTAAAACATAACCGCCCCCAACAGCATGAAAAGTACCTCTTCCACCACAAAGCGTCCCTATTTGTCGTAGCTTGTCTTATTCCGAAGTCAAATTCTATCCTTGTTGATTAATTTACATTAAAAACATGCCTATTTAAATATGTTGTTGTTGTAGCCGGAATGAATTTAGATGGGATTTTCCAACTGGCTTTGTTGTGCTTGTTGTTTATGGATGAGTCGAGCCATTACCAGCAGTAAAGAACGTCATCCTGCACATCATTTAAAGGCCATTACACATCAATAACCCAGGCCTTCATTTTCCAAACATCGATCAATACGTGTAAAGCGCTGAGTGGCTTCAAAGCTACGCGAGTGTGTGTGGAAGAGTGTGTGCAACACACAGGGCTGCCCTGATTTTAAAACAGCAATCACACGAGCTGACTTATTTTGGGCTTTAACACTTAACAAGTATCGTAAGATGTACACAAATGTACAGTTGTTAATGCATTTCCTCCTGTCAAAGTTTTAATTTAGTTTAGTACTTTGCCAATTCATAAAAAAAAGTGCGGACAGTGTAAAAATTATACTTGAATTGATTGATCCTGCTGTCTTGTCTTTGCTTTGCCTGATAATAGTTTCACACACACAGCACTGTGTTCCAGTAGTAAACTGGGATTTTCGGTTGCCGTGGAAATACAAACTACCAGCGATATACTGCAAGGCCTGTCAGGGTTGGTGTTACCATGGCGACCGCTGCGGATATTACTGGAATTTTTCACTCTGTCCGAGCGAGGCAAGATGTTCTGAATGGAAAGTCGCAGAACCATCAATTATCACCACATCGTTTCCACGACACAGAACGAAAACAGGTTTGATAATGGAGTAGCGTCCACATGGTATCTCGTATTAAACCTGCAAAAATAA